>NW_026688123.1:5000-12500 GCF_030445035.2 Dasypus novemcinctus | reverse complement strand
AGGGTTAGGGTTAGGGTTAGGGTTAGGGTTAGGGTTAGGGTTAGGGTTAGGGTTAGGGTTAGGGTTAGGGTTAGGGTTAGGGTTAGGGTTAGGGTTAGGGTTAGGGTTAGGGTTAGGGTTAGGGTTAGGGTTAGGGTTAGGGTTAGGGTTAGGGTTAGGGTTAGGGTTAGGGTTAGGGTTAGGGTTAGGGTTAGGGTTAGGGTTAGGGTTAGGGTTAGGGTTAGGGTTAGGGTTAGGGTTAGGGTTAGGGTTAGGGTTAGGGTTAGGGTTAGGGTTAGGGTTAGGGTTAGGGTTAGGGTTAGGGTTAGGGTTAGGGTTAGGGTTAGGGTTAGGGTTAGGGTTAGGGTTAGGGTTAGGGTTAGGGTTAGGGTTAGGGTTAGGGTTAGGGTTAGGGTTAGGGTTAGGGTTAGGGTTAGGGTTAGGGTTAGGGTTAGGGTTAGGGTTAGGGTTAGGGTTAGGGTTAGGGTTAGGGTTAGGGTTAGGGTTAGGGTTAGGGTTAGGGTTAGGGTTAGGGTTAGGGTTAGGGTTAGGGTTAGGGTTAGGGTTAGGGTTAGGGTTAGGGTTAGGGTTAGGGTTAGGGTTAGGGTTAGGGTTAGGGTTAGGGTTAGGGTTAGGGTTAGGGTTAGGGTTAGGGTTAGGGTTAGGGTTAGGGTTAGGGTTAGGGTTAGGGTTAGGGTTAGGGTTAGGGTTAGGGTTAGGGTTAGGGTTAGGGTTAGGGTTAGGGTTAGGGTTAGGGTTAGGGTTAGGGTTAGGGTTAGGGTTAGGGTTAGGGTTAGGGTTAGGGTTAGGGTTAGGGTTAGGGTTAGGGTTAGGGTTAGGGTTAGGGTTAGGGTTAGGGTTAGGGTTAGGGTTAGGGTTAGGGTTAGGGTTAGGGTTAGGGTTAGGGTTAGGGTTAGGGTTAGGGTTAGGGTTAGGGTTAGGGTTAGGGTTAGGGTTAGGGTTAGGGTTAGGGTTAGGGTTAGGGTTAGGGTTAGGGTTAGGGTTAGGGTTAGGGTTAGGGTTAGGGTTAGGGTTAGGGTTAGGGTTAGGGTTAGGGTTAGGGTTAGGGTTAGGGTTAGGGTTAGGGTTAGGGTTAGGGTTAGGGTTAGGGTTAGGGTTAGGGTTAGGGTTAGGGTTAGGGTTAGGGTTAGGGTTAGGGTTAGGGTTAGGGTTAGGGTTAGGGTTAGGGTTAGGGTTAGGGTTAGGGTTAGGGTTAGGGTTAGGGTTAGGGTTAGGGTTAGGGTTAGGGTTAGGGTTAGGGTTAGGGTTAGGGTTAGGGTTAGGGTTAGGGTTAGGGTTAGGGTTAGGGTTAGGGTTAGGGTTAGGGTTAGGGTTAGGGTTAGGGTTAGGGTTAGGGTTAGGGTTAGGGTTAGGGTTAGGGTTAGGGTTAGGGTTAGGGTTAGGGTTAGGGTTAGGGTTAGGGTTAGGGTTAGGGTTAGGGTTAGGGTTAGGGTTAGGGTTAGGGTTAGGGTTAGGGTTAGGGTTAGGGTTAGGGTTAGGGTTAGGGTTAGGGTTAGGGTTAGGGTTAGGGTTAGGGTTAGGGTTAGGGTTAGGGTTAGGGTTAGGGTTAGGGTTAGGGTTAGGGTTAGGGTTAGGGTTAGGGTTAGGGTTAGGGTTAGGGTTAGGGTTAGGGTTAGGGTTAGGGTTAGGGTTAGGGTTAGGGTTAGGGTTAGGGTTAGGGTTAGGGTTAGGGTTAGGGTTAGGGTTAGGGTTAGGGTTAGGGTTAGGGTTAGGGTTAGGGTTAGGGTTAGGGTTAGGGTTAGGGTTAGGGTTAGGGTTAGGGTTAGGGTTAGGGTTAGGGTTAGGGTTAGGGTTAGGGTTAGGGTTAGGGTTAGGGTTAGGGTTAGGGTTAGGGTTAGGGTTAGGGTTAGGGTTAGGGTTAGGGTTAGGGTTAGGGTTAGGGTTAGGGTTAGGGTTAGGGTTAGGGTTAGGGTTAGGGTTAGGGTTAGGGTTAGGGTTAGGGTTAGGGTTAGGGTTAGGGTTAGGGTTAGGGTTAGGGTTAGGGTTAGGGTTAGGGTTAGGGTTAGGGTTAGGGTTAGGGTTAGGGTTAGGGTTAGGGTTAGGGTTAGGGTTAGGGTTAGGGTTAGGGTTAGGGTTAGGGTTAGGGTTAGGGTTAGGGTTAGGGTTAGGGTTAGGGTTAGGGTTAGGGTTAGGGTTAGGGTTAGGGTTAGGGTTAGGGTTAGGGTTAGGGTTAGGGTTAGGGTTAGGGTTAGGGTTAGGGTTAGGGTTAGGGTTAGGGTTAGGGTTAGGGTTAGGGTTAGGGTTAGGGTTAGGGTTAGGGTTAGGGTTAGGGTTAGGGTTAGGGTTAGGGTTAGGGTTAGGGTTAGGGTTAGGGTTAGGGTTAGGGTTAGGGTTAGGGTTAGGGTTAGGGTTAGGGTTAGGGTTAGGGTTAGGGTTAGGGTTAGGGTTAGGGTTAGGGTTAGGGTTAGGGTTAGGGTTAGGGTTAGGGTTAGGGTTAGGGTTAGGGTTAGGGTTAGGGTTAGGGTTAGGGTTAGGGTTAGGGTTAGGGTTAGGGTTAGGGTTAGGGTTAGGGTTAGGGTTAGGGTTAGGGTTAGGGTTAGGGTTAGGGTTAGGGTTAGGGTTAGGGTTAGGGTTAGGGTTAGGGTTAGGGTTAGGGTTAGGGTTAGGGTTAGGGTTAGGGTTAGGGTTAGGGTTAGGGTTAGGGTTAGGGTTAGGGTTAGGGTTAGGGTTAGGGTTAGGGTTAGGGTTAGGGTTAGGGTTAGGGTTAGGGTTAGGGTTAGGGTTAGGGTTAGGGTTAGGGTTAGGGTTAGGGTTAGGGTTAGGGTTAGGGTTAGGGTTAGGGTTAGGGTTAGGGTTAGGGTTAGGGTTAGGGTTAGGGTTAGGGTTAGGGTTAGGGTTAGGGTTAGGGTTAGGGTTAGGGTTAGGGTTAGGGTTAGGGTTAGGGTTAGGGTTAGGGTTAGGGTTAGGGTTAGGGTTAGGGTTAGGGTTAGGGTTAGGGTTAGGGTTAGGGTTAGGGTTAGGGTTAGGGTTAGGGTTAGGGTTAGGGTTAGGGTTAGGGTTAGGGTTAGGGTTAGGGTTAGGGTTAGGGTTAGGGTTAGGGTTAGGGTTAGGGTTAGGGTTAGGGTTAGGGTTAGGGTTAGGGTTAGGGTTAGGGTTAGGGTTAGGGTTAGGGTTAGGGTTAGGGTTAGGGTTAGGGTTAGGGTTAGGGTTAGGGTTAGGGTTAGGGTTAGGGTTAGGGTTAGGGTTAGGGTTAGGGTTAGGGTTAGGGTTAGGGTTAGGGTTAGGGTTAGGGTTAGGGTTAGGGTTAGGGTTAGGGTTAGGGTTAGGGTTAGGGTTAGGGTTAGGGTTAGGGTTAGGGTTAGGGTTAGGGTTAGGGTTAGGGTTAGGGTTAGGGTTAGGGTTAGGGTTAGGGTTAGGGTTAGGGTTAGGGTTAGGGTTAGGGTTAGGGTTAGGGTTAGGGTTAGGGTTAGGGTTAGGGTTAGGGTTAGGGTTAGGGTTAGGGTTAGGGTTAGGGTTAGGGTTAGGGTTAGGGTTAGGGTTAGGGTTAGGGTTAGGGTTAGGGTTAGGGTTAGGGTTAGGGTTAGGGTTAGGGTTAGGGTTAGGGTTAGGGTTAGGGTTAGGGTTAGGGTTAGGGTTAGGGTTAGGGTTAGGGTTAGGGTTAGGGTTAGGGTTAGGGTTAGGGTTAGGGTTAGGGTTAGGGTTAGGGTTAGGGTTAGGGTTAGGGTTAGGGTTAGGGTTAGGGTTAGGGTTAGGGTTAGGGTTAGGGTTAGGGTTAGGGTTAGGGTTAGGGTTAGGGTTAGGGTTAGGGTTAGGGTTAGGGTTAGGGTTAGGGTTAGGGTTAGGGTTAGGGTTAGGGTTAGGGTTAGGGTTAGGGTTAGGGTTAGGGTTAGGGTTAGGGTTAGGGTTAGGGTTAGGGTTAGGGTTAGGGTTAGGGTTAGGGTTAGGGTTAGGGTTAGGGTTAGGGTTAGGGTTAGGGTTAGGGTTAGGGTTAGGGTTAGGGTTAGGGTTAGGGTTAGGGTTAGGGTTAGGGTTAGGGTTAGGGTTAGGGTTAGGGTTAGGGTTAGGGTTAGGGTTAGGGTTAGGGTTAGGGTTAGGGTTAGGGTTAGGGTTAGGGTTAGGGTTAGGGTTAGGGTTAGGGTTAGGGTTAGGGTTAGGGTTAGGGTTAGGGTTAGGGTTAGGGTTAGGGTTAGGGTTAGGGTTAGGGTTAGGGTTAGGGTTAGGGTTAGGGTTAGGGTTAGGGTTAGGGTTAGGGTTAGGGTTAGGGTTAGGGTTAGGGTTAGGGTTAGGGTTAGGGTTAGGGTTAGGGTTAGGGTTAGGGTTAGGGTTAGGGTTAGGGTTAGGGTTAGGGTTAGGGTTAGGGTTAGGGTTAGGGTTAGGGTTAGGGTTAGGGTTAGGGTTAGGGTTAGGGTTAGGGTTAGGGTTAGGGTTAGGGTTAGGGTTAGGGTTAGGGTTAGGGTTAGGGTTAGGGTTAGGGTTAGGGTTAGGGTTAGGGTTAGGGTTAGGGTTAGGGTTAGGGTTAGGGTTAGGGTTAGGGTTAGGGTTAGGGTTAGGGTTAGGGTTAGGGTTAGGGTTAGGGTTAGGGTTAGGGTTAGGGTTAGGGTTAGGGTTAGGGTTAGGGTTAGGGTTAGGGTTAGGGTTAGGGTTAGGGTTAGGGTTAGGGTTAGGGTTAGGGTTAGGGTTAGGGTTAGGGTTAGGGTTAGGGTTAGGGTTAGGGTTAGGGTTAGGGTTAGGGTTAGGGTTAGGGTTAGGGTTAGGGTTAGGGTTAGGGTTAGGGTTAGGGTTAGGGTTAGGGTTAGGGTTAGGGTTAGGGTTAGGGTTAGGGTTAGGGTTAGGGTTAGGGTTAGGGTTAGGGTTAGGGTTAGGGTTAGGGTTAGGGTTAGGGTTAGGGTTAGGGTTAGGGTTAGGGTTAGGGTTAGGGTTAGGGTTAGGGTTAGGGTTAGGGTTAGGGTTAGGGTTAGGGTTAGGGTTAGGGTTAGGGTTAGGGTTAGGGTTAGGGTTAGGGTTAGGGTTAGGGTTAGGGTTAGGGTTAGGGTTAGGGTTAGGGTTAGGGTTAGGGTTAGGGTTAGGGTTAGGGTTAGGGTTAGGGTTAGGGTTAGGGTTAGGGTTAGGGTTAGGGTTAGGGTTAGGGTTAGGGTTAGGGTTAGGGTTAGGGTTAGGGTTAGGGTTAGGGTTAGGGTTAGGGTTAGGGTTAGGGTTAGGGTTAGGGTTAGGGTTAGGGTTAGGGTTAGGGTTAGGGTTAGGGTTAGGGTTAGGGTTAGGGTTAGGGTTAGGGTTAGGGTTAGGGTTAGGGTTAGGGTTAGGGTTAGGGTTAGGGTTAGGGTTAGGGTTAGGGTTAGGGTTAGGGTTAGGGTTAGGGTTAGGGTTAGGGTTAGGGTTAGGGTTAGGGTTAGGGTTAGGGTTAGGGTTAGGGTTAGGGTTAGGGTTAGGGTTAGGGTTAGGGTTAGGGTTAGGGTTAGGGTTAGGGTTAGGGTTAGGGTTAGGGTTAGGGTTAGGGTTAGGGTTAGGGTTAGGGTTAGGGTTAGGGTTAGGGTTAGGGTTAGGGTTAGGGTTAGGGTTAGGGTTAGGGTTAGGGTTAGGGTTAGGGTTAGGGTTAGGGTTAGGGTTAGGGTTAGGGTTAGGGTTAGGGTTAGGGTTAGGGTTAGGGTTAGGGTTAGGGTTAGGGTTAGGGTTAGGGTTAGGGTTAGGGTTAGGGTTAGGGTTAGGGTTAGGGTTAGGGTTAGGGTTAGGGTTAGGGTTAGGGTTAGGGTTAGGGTTAGGGTTAGGGTTAGGGTTAGGGTTAGGGTTAGGGTTAGGGTTAGGGTTAGGGTTAGGGTTAGGGTTAGGGTTAGGGTTAGGGTTAGGGTTAGGGTTAGGGTTAGGGTTAGGGTTAGGGTTAGGGTTAGGGTTAGGGTTAGGGTTAGGGTTAGGGTTAGGGTTAGGGTTAGGGTTAGGGTTAGGGTTAGGGTTAGGGTTAGGGTTAGGGTTA
This sequence comes from Dasypus novemcinctus, assembly GCF_030445035.2. Lineage (NCBI taxonomy): Eukaryota > Metazoa > Chordata > Mammalia > Cingulata > Dasypodidae > Dasypus > Dasypus novemcinctus. The sequence goes on along the minus strand of NW_026688123.1, from coordinate 6,595 downwards.
GGGTTAGGGTTAGGGTTAGGGTTAGGGTTAGGGTTAGGGTTAGGGTTAGGGTTAGGGTTAGGGTTAGGGTTAGGGTTAGGGTTAGGGTTAGGGTTAGGGTTAGGGTTAGGGTTAGGGTTAGGGTTAGGGTTAGGGTTAGGGTTAGGGTTAGGGTTAGGGTTAGGGTTAGGGTTAGGGTTAGGGTTAGGGTTAGGGTTAGGGTTAGGGTTAGGGTTAGGGTTAGGGTTAGGGTTAGGGTTAGGGTTAGGGTTAGGGTTAGGGTTAGGGTTAGGGTTAGGGTTAGGGTTAGGGTTAGGGTTAGGGTTAGGGTTAGGGTTAGGGTTAGGGTTAGGGTTAGGGTTAGGGTTAGGGTTAGGGTTAGGGTTAGGGTTAGGGTTAGGGTTAGGGTTAGGGTTAGGGTTAGGGTTAGGGTTAGGGTTAGGGTTAGGGTTAGGGTTAGGGTTAGGGTTAGGGTTAGGGTTAGGGTTAGGGTTAGGGTTAGGGTTAGGGTTAGGGTTAGGGTTAGGGTTAGGGTTAGGGTTAGGGTTAGGGTTAGGGTTAGGGTTAGGGTTAGGGTTAGGGTTAGGGTTAGGGTTAGGGTTAGGGTTAGGGTTAGGGTTAGGGTTAGGGTTAGGGTTAGGGTTAGGGTTAGGGTTAGGGTTAGGGTTAGGGTTAGGGTTAGGGTTAGGGTTAGGGTTAGGGTTAGGGTTAGGGTTAGGGTTAGGGTTAGGGTTAGGGTTAGGGTTAGGGTTAGGGTTAGGGTTAGGGTTAGGGTTAGGGTTAGGGTTAGGGTTAGGGTTAGGGTTAGGGTTAGGGTTAGGGTTAGGGTTAGGGTTAGGGTTAGGGTTAGGGTTAGGGTTAGGGTTAGGGTTAGGGTTAGGGTTAGGGTTAGGGTTAGGGTTAGGGTTAGGGTTAGGGTTAGGGTTAGGGTTAGGGTTAGGGTTAGGGTTAGGGTTAGGGTTAGGGTTAGGGTTAGGGTTAGGGTTAGGGTTAGGGTTAGGGTTAGGGTTAGGGTTAGGGTTAGGGTTAGGGTTAGGGTTAGGGTTAGGGTTAGGGTTAGGGTTAGGGTTAGGGTTAGGGTTAGGGTTAGGGTTAGGGTTAGGGTTAGGGTTAGGGTTAGGGTTAGGGTTAGGGTTAGGGTTAGGGTTAGGGTTAGGGTTAGGGTTAGGGTTAGGGTTAGGGTTAGGGTTAGGGTTAGGGTTAGGGTTAGGGTTAGGGTTAGGGTTAGGGTTAGGGTTAGGGTTAGGGTTAGGGTTAGGGTTAGGGTTAGGGTTAGGGTTAGGGTTAGGGTTAGGGTTAGGGTTAGGGTTAGGGTTAGGGTTAGGGTTAGGGTTAGGGTTAGGGTTAGGGTTAGGGTTAGGGTTAGGGTTAGGGTTAGGGTTAGGGTAGGTTAGGGTTAGGGTTAGGGTTAGGGTTAGGGTTAGGGTTAGGGTTAGGGTTAGGGTTAGGGTTAGGGTTAGGGTTAGGGTTAGGGTTAGGGTTAGGGTTAGGGTTAGGGTTAGGGTTAGGGTTAGGGTTAGGGTTAGGGTTAGGGTTAGGGTTAGGGTTAGGGTTAGGGTTAGGGTTAGGGTTAGGGTTAGGGTTAGGGTTAGGGTTAGGGTTAGGGTTAGGGTTAG
>NC_080680.1:129881801-130041801 GCF_030445035.2 Dasypus novemcinctus | reverse complement strand
ATAAGTAAATTCATAAGGACAGAAAGTAGATTATAGATTAAGTAGGGGTGGGATGTTATTACTTGAGTACAAAGTTTGAATTTTGGGGAAAAAATTAGATTTGGTAATGGACAGAGGTGATGGCAGAAAAACAGTGTGAATATAAACAATACTTATGAATTGTACATTTAAAGATGGTTAAAATGGGCAAAGGAAACAAACAAGGCAAATTATTTGAAGAGGTTTTCCTTGGCTCTGAATGAGGATCATTTGTGGTTGGTTGTTCAGTGCTGAGCTGGAAGGACTGCAAAATTGTGTGAACAACTAACCACAGGCAAGAGTGTTTTCAAAGAAGTCCATAATATGCTAAGTAAGCATAACCTGAAGTGGAATCTGCTAACATGCCTTACAGCTGATTTGGGAAAAAACATGTGTGGAGCGGAAAAGGTTTATCAGTGCAAACTGAAAAACTGGTGAAAATGTAAGATACTGAAAGTCTATGGTTCTTAAATTGTAGTTTTAATCAGCATGTACTTTGGGCAAAATATTTGAATCTTTCCTGTGTTAATGAACCAGTAGTGTCAACACGAACTTTCATTTGCTCTTGTGCTCATAATCAGCAATGAGATGCACATTTGCAATCAAATTTAATGATAGAGAGCACTTACTTTGAAGCTCAGTTTAGCAAAATGGTGGTATCCATTCTTCTCATTAATAGATCTGCTTTTCACAAAATTGTACACAGTTATTATTATTATTGCAGTTTGGTTTGTCATTAAAAACTTCAGTTTTTTAGTTTTACTTTTAGGTAGTTCATATGTTGACACATTGAAACTTAAATTTAGAGTTAAAATTTGAGGAAATTTGAATACTCTGCACTATCATTGTACTATTTGCATAAGTTCTGTTAACCTAAAACTGCTCTACAATAGTAAAATATAGTTTTAAAAGTAAATGTGTTTAAATACATTATCGGGGGAAATAACAAGTCATAATGTAGTCTACATCTTTCATTTACTGAACACTCACTTTCTTATAAGCTCCATTCTAGGAATCCAGACTGAAAAAGAGGGTACAGAACAGAGAAAAATCCCTGAGCTCCTGGAGCTTATGTTCTGGTGTTAATAAACAAATTACATAAGTAATAACAGAGTATACTTGAAGGTAATGAGCACTATGGGAAAAAAATGAACAGAAAGCAGAATAAAAGGGTAAAGGGACTGAAATTGTAAATACTGTAACATTTAAATAAAGACAGGACCAATGGCTCACAAATGCCAAAGGGAACCAGACACCCTAGCATGTGCAAATGAGCTGAGGATGCAGTGCCCTGTGGTGGTGGGAGATCCTCCAGGAGGTCAGTATTGTTGGGGCAAAACAAACAGGGAAGGGAATATTGAGAGTAAAATCTGCAAAACAAGGCAAGGAGCAGGGTCAGTGTTGGCCTTGAGGTCCTATGAAGACTTTGGCTTTTACCCTGAGTGAGCTAGGGAGCTGCTGAAGGTTTCTGAGCTCAGGACTGAGAGCTCATTGAGGTTTAAACAGGCTCACTCCGTCAATGAAGGGGGGATGTGGAAGCAGGAAACCAGTCAAGAGGTCACTGCCATGGCTGGGGCTTGGCCCCAATGACAGGGGTGAGAAGCATCTGGGTCCTGGGAGTATTCATAGGGAAGGGTAGTGTGCCTCAGAATTGTTGTGGATGGAGCTGCTAAGGTTAGGATATATGAGTTGACTAAAAAGTCCTTCTTCATTCTTTGTAAAATAATGGGCTTGGTCCCCATAGGAGTGTCTTCTCAGAGATCAGGGAATTCTGCCTACTGCTGGTTTACATGGCCACAGTACAACTGAGAGCAGCCTCTATGCTAGATCATATGCAGAGAGACATTGAACATGTTAAAAGTCCTGGTAAACTTCATTTTCTAAGTAGTTAATGAATGTGCTTAACCCAGGTATCCCTCTTAGCCCTCATTCCAGAAAATGTCTCACTCATATCCTGGGGAGGACTGGCAAACCCACATGCCATCTTGCCTTTTCCCCCAGAAGGGAAACATCAAACAAGGTGGCTGGGATACACTTCAGCTTAGCCCTTCTGAGATGGTCCATGGACAACCTTTCTTCACCCAGGACCTGGAAATCATGTTGTGATCAAAACTCGGCAAGAAAACAAGCCTCACTCTAAACTAGAGCTGAAATGGAAGAAACTTTACTCTGGGTTCTGATGGCTCCCTCGGCTGTTAAAGTAAAAAGAATTCCCAGCTTGGTGCACTTATCCCAAGTGAAACCAGCTGCCCAAGGAAGTGTCAGCTCACTAGAAGCATCTGACAGAATGCATAAGTAGCAGTCATTGGACAGCCTGAAATTCCTCTTCAAAAGAAAATAGCTAAGTAGTGTCTGTCTCAAAAGTGCTCCCTCTTACTCTAGCCCAAATGCCTATTGCTAGACACCCTTTAAGAAATCTTGTCTGTTTTCATCTCCTGTAGCTTAAGAAAAAGGGCAATGCTTTTTTCCATTCCTCTCCTCTACCATAGGAACTAAAGTTGGCAACTTATACCTAAGTTGCATTTTCTACTGCAATCTCTCTCTAGAGCTAACCAACAGCATAAAATAACTGAAAGTAAAATACTATTTCCCATTAACTTTGGGAAAATGCAGCCTTTATAGGCACATAGCCTTTTTTACTTTTGTGGTCCAGAATCCTCTTAGTGGGACCATATATCCTCAAAATTCTAATTAAGTTTTTTTTATTCCAGAAACAACATCTTCTTAGCCATTTGGTGACTTCATCCAGCTTCACCCAGGATGCTGGATCCATCTTCCTACAACGGAAATAGAACAGCAAGAGGTTTTACACTTTGTCAGGTAGGGCCTACTGCCCCTAACCAGCAGTAAGTAACTACAGAAGAAAGATCATCACCCTTCAACACCCCTTTAAGCATAAAGGTGTAAACACTCTGAGAGGAGAGATAAAGCAGGATAGTAAGATAGGGAATCAAAAGATGGATCTGGAACGGGGCAGAAAAGCCACCACCATTGAACACATGTTCTTCAGTACCCCCAAGATGGCTGCTGGAAGACCCTCATGAGAAATCCCATTCACAATGAAATTTCCTCTGGAAGCCAGGAGAAGCCCTGAATATTCTCCAGGCACCTTATCATTGGGCCCTCCTAGGGGACTGATGTGTGGGGTAATCAATCTAAACAGTAAATAGCTGGGACTCCTCCCATGTTTTAGCAAAGGGGTGGAATAATTAGTGGTTTAAAAAGCAAGTGAGGGAAGCAGATTTGGCTCAACAAATAGAGCATCTACCTACCACATGGGAGGTCCAAGGTTCATACCCAGGGCCTCCTGCTGGCCCACACGCAGTGCTGATGCATGCAAGAAGTGCTGTGCCACACAGGGGTGTCCCCCGTGTAGGAGAACCCCATGTACAAGGAGTGCACACCCCTTAGGAGAGTCGCCCAGTATGAAAAAAGTGCAGCCTGCCTAGGGTGGCGACTCACACACAGAGAGCTGACACAGTAAGATGATGCAACAAAAAAAGACACAGATATCCAGTGTTGCTGAAAAGAATACAAGTGAGACCCAGAAGAACACACAGTGAATGGACACAGACCAGACAACTGGGGGGGGGGGGGGCAGGGAAGGAGGGAAAATAAATAAAAAAATAAAACAAAAAAACGCAAAAGGAACATGATTATCTGTAGGAACATCATTTGCTAATATAAAAGTATAGTAAATTAAACACTAAATTATTATGTTTCTATTTTTTTTTCTTTTTGAGGTACCAGGACTGGGGATTGAACACAGGACCTCATTTGTGGGAAGCTGGCACACAATCTCTCAGTTACATTGGCTCCCCTGAGTTGGTTTTTCATCTATTTCTTTGTTGTCTACTCTTTGCTTTTAGGAAGCACTGGGGATTGAACCTGGGACCTCCCATATGGGCAGCAGGTGCTCAACTGATTGAGCCACATCTGCTCCTTATATGTTCCCATTTTATATTATCATATCTTATAACATTAGCCACACATAAAACATTGTCCTAACACTGTGGGAAAATAAGTATTTACAAGATTTTTATCATGATATGTATTTTACATGAATTTCTGGACTACTGGTATTTCACTTACTGGGCTAACTAGAGAGCATTGCCTGGAGTATTAGCATACTGTTCTTGAAAGGGAAAGTGTTTTAGTTTCCTTGGCTGCTCAAGTAGATACCTTGAAATGAGACAGGTTAAATAATGGAAATTATTTGCTTACAATTTGGAGTCTAAGAGAAAACCCAAATCAAGAAACCATCAAGGTGATACTTTCTCCCCAGACTGTGGACCTCTGAGGCTGGCAGTCAGGGATCCTTGGTCTTCAGCTTATCATGTGGCAAAGCTCATGTTGGTGTCTCCTGGTCTCTCCCTTCTCTTCCACAGGGAATGCTAGGAGGGGAATTTTCAGCTTCTGATAAGTTTTCTCACAGTCTACTACCTGGCCACTAAGCCCGGGTCACATTGTTTAAGGTTTTGTTGAGGCAGGGTCATACAGTTAGAGCACCATCAAATTATTTCTGGGACAAACAAGCCCCAAATATAAAATGGTTCAAATAAAATAAATGTTTGCTCATGTAAAGTCTAATGTAAGAGTTTCTGGTGAGTGGGTGGATTTCCTCCAAGTCCTCTAGGACTCACATCCAAGATAGCTTTTACCTGCACTAAGCCAGTGGAGTGTGAATGAGATGACAATCATGGTAGGAAGTTTGTGGGCCAGGCCTGGAAGTGGTGCACATGCTTCTGCTCATGTTTCTTTGGCCAGAAGTCTGTTATGCAGTCACAGCTAAGTGCAAGGATGGCTGGGAAGTAGAGGTTAGCCATATTTCAGTGTCCAAAAAGATGAAATGAATTTGGTGAACAACCAGTCAATCTCTGTAATTCCTTGTCACCTTCAGCACAATTACTTGACCTCTCTTGCCTTGGTTTCCTCATCTGGGGATCATTCAGTGCTATCATCAATGGAGTGTTATGAGTTTTAAATTTGCTAATATGTGGAAAGCGCTCAGGACATTGTGTGGGATTCAGTAAAAGCTAATAAGTGTAGCTATACTGGCAGATCAATAAATCTCAATTGTTTTATTTTCTTCATTAGAGAAATTTACACAAATGCCTTGCTTAGAATACAGAGTTCCCATGTAACATGCTATTATTAACATCTTGTGTTGTGGTTTGAAGCTGCATGTATCCCAGTAAAGGGGCAAATTGAAGGAAAAATCACTTCAAAGGCAGGACCATCAAAGCTAAGGTCTGAAGTGCAGACATGTTCTCAGGCCAAGAGAGCAAGCCCACCCATGGGTGTGGACAAGATGAGTGTGCCCAGCACTTGGAGAGGGCAGGCCTTCCACCCCGTTGTTCAGGAAGACTGCTGTCACCCCAGTGCTCAGAGTGGGTGGAGCCTGTGCCCCAGAGAGTGTGGAGAGCCTAACTGTCACCTAGTTACCTAGAGACAGAGACAGAGTTGCCTAGAGACAGAGGAGCCTGGGCCCCAGGGATTGCAGAGGGTCTGGCCACCATTCCAGTGCTCTGAGAGGGAAGAGCCGATGCTCCTGTTTAGGGAAAGCATGGCTTCTGGGCAAGCACTTAGAAGGGGTTTAAGTTTGCCAAAGGGATGCTGATGCAAAGTACCAGAAAGGGGTTGGATTTTATAAAAGGTATTTATTTGGGGTAAAAGTTCACAGTTCCAAGTCCAAGCTAAAGCACCATGATTTATGCTTTCTCACCAAAGTCAGTTGACATGTGTTGAAGCAGAATGACCACTGATCTCTGCCAAGGTTTTAGCCTTCCCTTGCAGATTCACTGTCTCCTCCTGAGTGGCTCTGTGGGCCCAGCTTCTTGGGGATCCTCTAGTCCTCTTACATGGTCAGCTTCCTTTTCCTGTGTCTGTGTCTCTCTGTGTCTTTGGATTTGTATCAGGCCCAGCAGTGGGGACAAAGACTCAACCTAAGTAACACATCACTGATGTAGTCCAATCAAAGCCCTAAAGTGATCTTATCAAGTAATCTAAAGGCCCGCCAGTTGAATTTAATGCAATCAAAAGGTATTACACTCAGAGGAATAGATTTAGTTTGCAAACATAATCTTTCTCTGTTTGGGATTCATAAAATAATCTCAAACTACCACAGAAGAGGCAGAGGTGATGCTCTATCAGGCCCGGATCATTCCATAGATCACTTTCAGACCTTGAAGTCTCATGGAGTATGATGATGGGTTTCAGAAATGTTTGGGTCCTATGACCCTTGTTTTCCTTCCAATTTCTCCCTGTGGGAAAGGGAGTGTTTACCTTATGCCTGTCCCTCCATTGTACACTGGAAGTAGATAACTTGCTTTTTTGGTTTTACAAGTCTACAGATGAAGGGGAATTGTGCCCAAACACAGACAACACCTGTAGCAGTTTGATATTATTCATGAATTCCAAAAAGAAATATTGGATTATGTTTGTAAACTGATCTTTTCCTCTGGGCATATTAGATTATATTGAACTCATAGGTTTACTTGATTAAGTAATTATGTAAACCTCTTGTGTCAGTAGGGCATTGAGTACCCGCCCATAACTGGTTTTGATAAGACTTTGTACTTAACATTGTTTCCGAAATGACTTAAAGCTTTTGGAATATTGTGATGGAATAAATGCATTTTACATATAGAAAGAACATGCCCTTTTGGAGTCAAGAGTTGGAGTATGGTGGTTTGAAGTTTTCTGTATCCTAGAAAAAACATGTTCTTAAATTTAATCCATTCTTGTGGGTATGAACCCATTTTAAGTAGGAACTTTTGATGAGGTTTCTTCAGTCAGCATGTGGCCCAGCTGTCATGAGGGTCTTAATCCTATCACTGGAGTCTTGTATAAAAGAATGAAATTCAGACACAGAGGAAGCATAGGCTGCAAGAAGCTGAATCAGAACCCAGAAGAGAAGGAAGACAACAGCAGATGCCACCATGTGCCTTGCCATATGAGAGGCGAGCCAAGTACCAAGGAATTCCAACAGCCAGCCCCAGAGGGCCACATTCTTTGGGAAAAATCATTGTCTTGATTTGGAAATTTTCCCAGCCTTAAAACCATGAACAAATAAATTTCCATTGTTTAACCTGACCCGTTTCATGGTGTTTACTTGAACAGCCCAGGAAACTAAAAGACCATGCATTAGTGACCTACACTTGTCACAATTCATGAAAGAACATTTTTTGTAATTGTACTAATAACTGTAGTCCATTGTTTACAGTAGGGTTCACTATTTGTGTTACACAGTCATGTTTTTTTTTCCTTCTAGTAACATATATTTGACCATCGCTTTCACAATGTTGTGCTACCATCACCATCATCCATTCTGAAACATTACATTCAACCCAAATAAAACCTCAATACAAAGTAAGCATTAACTCCCCATATCTTTTGGGATTGTAAAGTTTTGGTAATGGATGGAGGCAATGGTAGTACTACATTGTGAATGTAATTAATAGCATTGAATTATGTAGGCAAATGTGGTTAAAAGGGTAAATTTTAGGTCTTATACATGTTACTAAAATAAAAATTAAAAGAAAAACAGAGATGTAAAACACAATAAACTGCAGGCTCTAGCTAACAGTGCAGATATAAAAATGTTCTTTCATGAATTGAAACAAATGTAACTCACAAAAGCAGTCTATTTTTAAATATTTAAGCAAATAAATACATAAATATATAAATAAAACATTAAAAAGTGCAATGTTTAATAACAGTGGTGACAGTAAGCATTCTTAACTTGCTCATGATCTTAGAGCAAAGGCTTTTAGTCAAACCCCATTACATATGAGGCTAGCTCTGGGTTTTTCTAAATACCGTTTATCATGTTGAAGAAGTTCTCATCTATTCCTAGTGTTCTGAGTGTTTTTTATCAAGCAGTGGTGGTGGATTTTGTCAAATGCTTTTTCTGCATCAGTAGAGAGGATCATGTTCTTTGTTGTTGTTGTTCTGTTAATGTGATGTATTACATTAATTGATATTCTTACATTGAACCACCCTTGCTTATTATTTCCTTATTGTTCAATCACCAGGGATAAATTATATTTGATCCTGGCGTATAATTCTTTCAGTGTGCTGTTGGATTCAGTTTGCTAGTATTTTGTTGAGGATTTTTGCCATTGGAGATATTGATCTGTAGTTTTCTTTTCTTGTGGTATCCTTTTCTGGCTTTGGTATGAGGGAGATGTTGGCCTTGTAGTACAAGTCAGGGAGTGTTCCTTCCTCTTCAGGTTTTTGGAAGAGTTTGCACAGAATTGGAGTTAAGTTTTCTTGGAATGTTTGGTAAAATGCCCCTGTGAATTCATCTGGTCCCAGGCTTTACATTGTTGGGAGGTTTTTGATTACTGATTCAATCTTTTTACTAGTAATTGGTTTGTTGAGATCTTCTATTTCTTCTTGAGTCAGTTTAAGTAGCTTGTGTGTTTCTAAGACATTATTTGTATTCTCTTTTTTTTGTTGTTGTTAGTCTAGGTAACGGCGTGTCAATTATTATTTTATTGATCTCTTCAAGAACTTACAATCAACCAAACTAATTCCCATTATATTTTTTGTGCTCTATTTCATTGATCATTGCTTTAATCTTTGTTATTTCCTTCCTTCTGATTGCTTTGGCTTTAGTTTTATCTTACTCTAGTTCTTTCAATTTTGAGATTACATCTCTGATTCTAAGTCTTTCTTCTTTTTTAGTATATATATATAATTTTTTATTAGCAAAGTTGTGAGCTTACAAAACAATCATGCATAATATTCAGGATTCCTGTACTTCACCCCTCCAGCAACATCTTGCATTGTTGTAAAACGTTTGTTATAGATTATGAAAGAACATCATCAAACCATTAACACTAACGATGGTCATATTTTTTCTTGGCATATTTTTTCTATTATTAACACCATGTATTACTATAGTACATTTGTTATAGTTCATGAGAGAACACTCTCATATTTGTACTGTTAACCACAATCTTCAACCACATGGCTCACTGTGTTATATAGTCCCATGCCTTGTACAATCTACACAAAATGTACACTCAGGGTTTCTCACTTTCCTGACATAATTGTGCAGTCATCACCTCAGAATTTTTTGAACTTTTTTTAGTTCAAAAGAAAAAATCTCATAACCCCTGTGGCAAGTTGGTATTGTTTATGACTGCCAAAAATAGATATTGGATTGTGTTTGTAAACTGGTCTGTTCCTCTGGGTGTATTAGACTGTATTAAAATAAGAGGTTTCATTTTACTTGATTAAATTATGATTAGGGCTTTGATTTGGCCATGTCAGTAGAATACTGAATCCCCACCCCTTGATAGGTGGGGACTTACAGAGTAAACAACATGACAGAGGGGACAGTTTTCAGTTTTTATGCTGGAGCTCTAGGGAGAGAACTGAGCCATTCACCTGACAGTTTACAGCCAGCCTTGTGGAGAAAGCAGAGCGGCTGATCCCAGGAAGAGATGAGCCCTAGGAAGAGAGATGAGTCTTATGCCAGCCTACAGATGAGGTTGGAATAAGCTGGACTCACAGAGCCTTAACAGAGAAGAAGGAATGCTGAACCTTTGCAGACATCAGCCCACCATCTTGTTTCAACACATGGCAACAGACTTTGGGTGAGGAAGTAACTTTGATATAGACTCTTTAGGGCCTTGTGACTGTAAGCTTCTATCCCAAATAGATACCCTTTATAAAAGCCAACAGATTTCTGGCATTTTGCATCAGTACCCCTTTGGCTCACTAAAACACCCCCCTATTACTGACTCTTAGCATTGATATAGTAGCTACGTTGACATTGATGCATAAATATTACAATATTGCTATTAACTATAGTCCATACATTACATTAATTGCATTTTTCCCACCCATCAACATATTCTTACAACCTTGTAATAGTGACGTACATTTGTTCTAGTTCATGGAAGAACATTTTTGTATTTATACTATTAACCACAAATTTCATTCACCTCTGGATTCACTGTTATTCAGTCCCTGAATTATTCTCTAGCTTTCTTTCAGTTAACATTGACATCCCTAGACCACCCCTTTCAGCCACAATTCCATTTATAAACCAGCCATGTTACAATGTGTTACCATTAACTCTATCTATTTCCACAATTTTACAGTCAAGCTAGTTAAAAATTCTACACACATTAATCCTCAGTACCCTTTCTCCACCCCCATCCTATCTCCTAAAATCTATACTCTAGGTTTAAACTCTGTGATTATTCTTTCTTCTTTTTTAATGTAAGAATTTAGAGCTATATATTTCCTTCTTAGCACTGCCTTTGCTACATCCCTTAAGTTTTGGTATGTTGTGTTTTCATTTTCATCCAGCTCAAGATAGTTCCAAATTTACCTTCTGATTTCCTCTTTAACCCATTGGTTGTTTGAATATGTTGTTTAATTTCCACGTATTTGTGAATTTTCCATTTCTCCCTCTATTATTGATTTCTAGTTTCATTATGTTGTGGTCAGAGAATATGCATTACATGATTTGAATATTTTTTAATGTACTGAGATGTGTTTTGTGATGTAACATATGGTCTGTCCTAGGGAATAATCCATGTGCACTTGAGAAGAATGTGTATTCTATTTTTGTTGGGTGAAATGTTCTATAATAAGTCTTTTAAGTCTAATTGGATTCAAGTATCATTCAAGTCTTCTAATTTCTTATTGATACTATGACTAGATGTTCTATCCAGTATTAAAAGTGTTATATTAAAGTCTCTTACTATTAATGTAGAACTGTCCATTTCTCCATTAAATCTGCCAGTATTTAGTTCATATAATTTACTCTACAAACTTTCAAATTATTCATTCATCTATATTTGTATGAATCATGAACTCTTGTTTTATTCAATAGGTTTTCATTATTTTTATTCTCAAATTGTTTCACAATTAACCAGTAGGAAATATTTCAAGCTGTGTCCTCTTGATATGCACCCCCTATCACTCATTTCTGGCATAAAACCAGGTGTTCAGGGCTCATCTTGTACTTTCCCCCCATTTCTGGAATCAGAGATTTCTCCCAAGAGCTCTGAGCCCTTTCACTTGGTATTTAGACACCAAGATGTAGGTGGTAGTTGAGCTTGTTGCTTTGGGATGGTCATTGCTTCCATAGCTTATCATTGGAAAGGTCTAAAGCATATAAAAATATACATACTCAGTAATTATATGAGTATATATCTAGATTTATGTATATGCATATAAGTAAAAACGATTGCATCTATTTTTATTTCTTTACATTTATATCTATGTCTGTATCTATGGAGAACCACAAATTCACACCAAGATCAGCTACATACTTTGCAAGACCCAGTAGAAAATGAAATGGGGCCCTTATTTTAAAAGCGGGAAAAAAGTGTTATTAAGAATACTGAAATATAAAGCTTTTCCCATCTCCTGCACTCACTCTCAGCTTGTCAGAGTGTTTTGTAATTGTTATTAAATATCATTCTAAATAAAGAAAAATTAAAAATTATTCATGAATTTTACTGATTATATTGCACATTGTCAGTTTCAATTGCAAATATAAGAGCATTTAACTTGTATGCAGTATAAGTAAAATTACATAATTGTTATTTCACAGCTTATCATGCATGTAGCTATTTCTTGCCAGGATAGTGGAATAGCACAAAACCAACTCAGTTATTTTTATTTTGCTTTCTGATACATGCATATTAGACCAACACTCTTGACTTTATGATCAGTGATGAATAAGGAAGGACTGGAAGGAAAAGAACTAATGGTTGTTCTTTCTTTGCCTTTCCTTCACTCATCATTTCTGAACTTCCAGAAAACAAGTTCCCAGAGAATAGTGCCCCAGGTGAGAACTTAACTGAACTTGGAATCGGATGGCCTTTTCCTTGAAAGTCAGGATTAGAAGTACAGTTATGCCTACAGCTGACTTTTATGAGGTTTTGTAGTTAGCATTTTTATTGAAATCACTTAAGGTTTTTTGAGATATTGCGATGGAATAAATTATTTTGCATATAGAAAGAACATATATTTTAGGGGTCCAGAGGTGGAATGTCCAAGTTTGTTTTTGTGGACCCTAGAAAATTATGTTCTTAAGCTAACCCAGTCCTGTGTCTGTAAATGCAGTGCAGATGGAGTTTTTTGCATTAAATTCAATTAAGAGGCCTATATTAATCAGCCAAAGGGGTGCTGATGCAAAGTACCAGAAGTCTGTTTGCTTTTATAGAATATTTATTTGGGGTAAAAGCTTATAGTTACAAGGCCCTAAAGAGTCCAAATCAAGGCTGCTTTCTCATCAAAGTCTATTGCCTTGTGTTGAAGCAAGTTGGCAGGTGATCTCTGCCAGGTCTCTCCTTCCTTATTCCTCTTAATGCTCCACAGGCCCAAATTCTGCTGATTTCAGCTGTAAGCTGGCATAGGATTCATCTTTCTTCCCAGGGCCTTAGCTGTTTGATCTTTCTGCCTTCTGTCACATGGCAGGACTGAAACAACCAAGTTCTTTCTTCTTCCATGTCTTCTTGAGTGAGTGTCCATTATATCAGCCCATCAGGGTGGCAGGGACTCACCCCTGAGTCACACCCTACTGATGTGGTCAAATCAAAAGTCCTAAAATGATTTAATCAAGTAAGCTCAAAAGCTTTGAATTTAATATAGTCAAAGGGTATCACACCCAGAGGAACAGACAGGATGCAACATATTCCTTCTCTTTTTTGGGGTTCATAAATAACCTGAAATTGCCACTGGGCCTCTGCTTAGAACACTTGATTAGATCTCTTTAGGGCTTTTGATTGGACTGTGTCAGTGAGGCATGACACAGGTTGGGTCTCCACCCTCTTTCTGTGTCTTATATAGATTGAGAACACACAGAGACACAGAGAAAGGGAGCTCTGCCATGTGAGAGAGAGGACTCGAGGTTTGCCTACAGCTGCAGAAGGACAAGGAAGCCCCAAGAGGCTCAAGGAGACAAGGACCAGGGAAAGATCCATGGTTGCCCATAGCTGAGCCAGAGGGGGATGGAGTGTAGGAGACCAGCAGACCCACCACCTTGCCTCGCCACATGGCAGGATTCCAGGATCTGCTAGCAGTTGGCCTTTGATAAGAAAGCATCTCTAATGATGCCTTGAGTTAGACATTTTCTCAGCTTTGGAATGGTACGTTTTACTCAAAATAAATTCTCTTTATAAAAGCCAACACATCTGGTATTTTTGCATTGACAGCCTTTGGCAAATTGAGACATTTCCCTTAGGCAAGAAACTGTCTTTCATGTTCTATTTCCAAATTCTTTCCTCTTGACTATTTCAGTTACCATCGTGCTGTACTCAGTTTTCGGACATTTTAACAAGGACTCCATTGGCTGTTGAGAAACATTGTGTGTGGATGTCAGTCATGATGTTGTATGTTTATTGTATTTCTTCCGCCTATGGTCAAGGAGTTTCTTCCCACAAGAAGGTAAACAGATTTCCGTCCTTCATTGGTTTGTGGCCTGGTAATGTCATCTCCTCTTTTGTGATGTAGGTTCTCTTCAGCATTTCCCCCCCAAAAAAACTCCAGTCTCATCACCGTTAAAAACTTGTTAGGGAATAAAACCTGCAGCCTCTATGTGGTCTTGAAATTCACTGACAAATTCATCAGCAGCCTTTAAATTAGCATTTGCTGCCTCTCCAGTCCTCAAGACACTATGAATGCTGGCCCTCTTTTAAAATTATCAAATCAGCCATTGCTGGCCTTAAAATGTGTCAACACTCTTATCACTGGTTCTGGTTTATTTTTCAAAAGATGGACATGCAACACTTTCGCTTTTTCACATATCATGGCTTCCGATACACTGTTGCCAGTTAACTGCCTCTCATTTACCCAAATTAATAAGAACTTTTCAACTTCCTCTAGTGTTTTGGAAGGCTACTTTGTTACTGCTTTAACTCCCTTCACAATATCAGCCCTTTTAAAAATCATTTATTCTTAGTTATGGTGGAAAGTATTGTCTTGGGCATACCGTATTCCCTAGCAAAATCAGGAATACAAATACTGCTCTCATATTTACCTATGATTTCATTTTTTGGTCAATGGTAGTGCAAAATAATTTTCTTTTCTGCTCAGCACTATCACTGCTCATTTTCTTAAGATCCAAGATGAGAAAAATAATGCAAAAATACACAGAATGACCATAGAAGCTAAGACCACAATGGGATGTGCATAGGGCAAGCACTACAGACACAAAAGGACAAAAAAATTGTATTATTTCATTACACAAAATACACAGAATTAACAAACTCATAGAGACAAGAAGCAGAATAATGGTTATGAGGAAGGGGGAATTGGGAGTTATTGCTAAATGGGCATGAGTTCTGGTTTGGGATGATGAAAATATTCTGGAAACAGTGGTGAAAATTACACAATATTGTCAATATACTCAATGTCACAATATTGTCCAATAAAAATGATTTTTATACTATGTATATTTTACTATTGGAAATTGAAAAGTCAACCAATGTACTAAACACACTAATAGCGTGAAGGACAGGAACCATATTATCATCTCAGATGACTTAGAAAAAGCATTTGAAAAATTCTAACACACAATCATGATAAAACATGCAGAAAGCTAGGAATAGAAGGGAACTTCCACAACATGATAAATGGAATTTATGAAAATCCCATAGCTAAAATTAGACTTAATGATACAAGACTGAAAGATTTCCCCCTAAGTTTAGGAAAAAGAGTTCATCAAATTCCAAACTTTTGTGAGTCAATAGATACCTTTAAGAAAGTGTAACAGTTTGGTATTGTTTATGAGTTCCAAAAATAGATATTGGATTGAGTTTCTGAACTAGTCTGTCCCTCTGGGCATATTAGATTGGATTGTATTCAGAGGTTTCACTTTTACTTGATTCCCACCAAGATGATATAAAAAGTGGAAAATAAGTTTTGGAGAGGATATGGAGTAATAAAACCCTCATACATTCCTGATGGGAATATAAAATAGTAAAGCCACTATGGAATACAGTTAGGTGATACCTCAATTAGTTAAGCATAGCAATTCCATTCCTACATATATACTGAAAAGAACTGAAAACAGGTATTCAAACAAAAATTTGTACGTAAATGTGCTTACCATAATTATCTGCAATAGCCAAAGATGGAAACAATTAAAATGTCCACCAAGCAGACGAAGAAACAAAATGGTTATAGACATACAATGGAATGTTACTTAGTTATAAAAAGGAATGAAGTTCTGACACAAGCCACAACATGCATAAACATTGAAAACATTATTCTCAGTAAAATAAGGAAGTCACAAAATAGTACACAATTCCACTCATATGAAATACACAGAATAAGGAAATACACAGAGACAGCAAATAGAGTACATGTTACCAGGGCTGGGCTGGGTGGTGGGGTATCATTGCGTATTGACTAAAGAGTTTCTGTTTTGTGTGATGAAAATGCTTTGGTAAGGGATGGAGGCAATAGTAATACAATATTGTGAATGTAAACAAGACCACTGAATTCTACTCTTATAAATGAATAAAATGAAGGGAAAAAGTAGACAAGACCAAATATTAGAAGTGGTTTTCATTGGCTCTTTATGAATCCACAAGAGATACTAAGATTGCTCAGTTGTGGTTATTTATTCAAGGAGTCAGTGCCACGTTGGAAGTGACTGAAAAATTGCCTTCTTTACACAGTCTGTGTGGAAAAACTAACCACAGGTGAGAATATTTTCAAAGAAGTTGATGAAACACTAACAGTATAACTGAAGTGGAATCTATTAACCTGTGTTATAACTGATGGCAAAAATATGTGTCAACCAGGAAAAAGCTTATTTGGACATATTCATGAAACCGGTAAAATTATAAGATATTTAAAAGTCAATGGTGTAATGATTTCAGTGGTGGATGAAGATTGTGGTTAATAGTATATATATAAGAATACTTTTCTTTTACAACATGTTAAGAATGTGATAAATAGGAAAATTGCAACTAATGTAACTTATGGACAATAGAGTAATATTGTAGTATTTTTGCAGCAATGGCACAGAAGCTGTATCAATTCTAAGGGACAACGATAGGGGGATATAAGGGGGCATGGGATTTTTCATTTTGGAGTAATGAAAACATTCTAAAATTGACTGAGGTGGTGACAGAACAACTCTGTGATGAAAATGAGAGCCACTAAGTGTGTACTATGAATGGATTGTACAAAGCGTGGGACTATGTAACAGGGAATCCAGTGGTGGAAGGACTGTGGTTAGGAAAACAAATATGAGAACATTCTCTCATGAACTATAACAAATACATAATACTAATGCAGGGTGTTAATAATCAGGTGGGTTGGGGAAAAGACAGGAATATGGGCTTTATTTAGTAATATTTTGACAACGCTCTTTCATAGTTTGTACCAAACATTTCACAATAATACAAGGTGGTGGTGGAGTTTGATGATATGCATGTTTGTTTTGTAAGTTCACAATTTTTACTATACACTTATTGTTTACATATGTGCATGTATGTATGATATATTTCAGAAAAATTTTATTAAAAAAAAAAACAATGGTGAACCAGGATATCATCAACACGGCAATGCAAGATATCCCTGAAAAATCCTCCCAAGAGATTCAGGGACTATAAGGACAAATTCCACTTGCTTAGAACTCTGGGGAATGATAGAGAATAGAGAAGGACTCCACAAACACTGATTTGAAGAGAGAGAAAACTATCAGGTAGGGAACTTCCATCCCCGACCAGCTGGTCCTCTTCCCCTCCCCCTCACTTATTCCTGCACAAAGCTTGGCAGTTATCCTAAGGATGAGGCCTGGGTTCCTCCCAATGGGGACACAGGCTACAGAGGAACTCACAGCAGAGGAACCTCACACATATCCAGGCACAGGGATCCAAGGCCATAGAGACCCAGGGCAGAACACAAGCTGCTGACAATTGCTGCTTACAAAAGGGTTCCCAGTAGCAGAACAGTGTCAGCCAAGTGCACTCAGTTGCAGTTACAGTCAGTGGGACTCCCTAAACACAAAATGGATTTTTCTGGAGTAACCCACCTTTCTGGACTGACCCCATTAGACTCCCTGGGGTGGGATAAACTAAAAGGGAAGACAAGTGGCAAAAAGCCACTCAGAGGAAAGGGGGGGTGGTTAAACTGCTGTACGACTGTAGGATTTCAGAAATGAAAAGTTTAATAAAAACGGAGCACTGAATAAGGGAAAGAATGTAAATAAGTCATAGGAGTTGGGGCAAAATTCTGCACAAAAACAGAACAGATCAAGATTCCTAGAGAATGAACAGAGGAAAGGAATTTTTCTCCTGGAGGTGAGACAATACACAAAAAATGAAGTCTTAAAAATTTTAATGCATATCCAGGCAAATAATCAGATGAAGAAGAACTGGGAAAATCTGATCAATATTAAACTCTGGTTGTTCTACAGATCCAGAATAAGTTGGACCAAGCATCAAGGATCAGCCTTAACACAAAGCCAATAAACAATAAAACCCCATAAAAGGGGGAGAAACCAGCCTTCACAGAGTTAACACAAAGATAATCAGATGCCCAGACACCAACAAAAAATTAAAAGCCATATTAAGAAACAGGAAGATATGACCCAGTCAAAGGAGCAAATTAAAAAGTCAGACAAGATGAAGAATTTGGAACAACTAATCAAAGATGTTCAAACAAATCTCCTAAATAATTTTGAGGAGATAGCTAAAGAAATAAAGGATATTGAGAAGACACTGGGGGAGCATAAAGGAAGATTTGAAAACATTCAGAGAAAAATAACAGCTCTTATGGGAATCAAAGTCACAATAGATGAAGTTTAAAATGCACTAGCAGTTTACAACAGCAGGCTTGAAGAGGCAGAACAAAGGATCAGTGAATGAGAAGATGGGACATCCAAAATCAGACAGAAGAACAGATAGAGTAAAGAATGGGAAAAATGCATGAGGTCTTGGAGAATTGAATGACAGCATTAAACACCAAACAAATGTGTCATGGATGTCCCAGAAAGAGAAGAGAAAGAAAAAGGGGCAGAAAGAATGTTTGAGGAAATAAAGATTGAAAATTTCCTGATTCTTATGAAAGACATGGATATCCATATCCAAGAATCACAATGTATCCCAAACCAAATAAATCTGAATAGAACTACTCCAAGACAAATATTATTCATAATGTCAAATGCTAAGGATAAAGAGCATCAAGAGAAAAGTGATTCATCACATACAAGGGATGTCCAATAAGGCTAAGTGCTAATTTATCATCAGAAACTGTGGAGGCAAGAAGGCAGTGGTGTGATAAATTTAAGATGTTGAGAGAAAAACTGCCAGCCAAGAATTTTCTATCCAGCAAAACTGTCCTTCAAAAATGAGGGAGAATTTAAGATATTCACAGATAAACAGAAACTGAGAGAGTTCATTAACAAGAGGCCTGCCCTACCAAAAATACTAAAGGGAATCCTGCAGGCTGAAAGGAAAAGATAGGAGAGAGAGGCTTGGAGGAAAGTGTAAAAATGAAGACTATCAGTAAAGATAACTAAAAGGGTTAAAAAGAGAGACAAAAATAAGTTAAGATGTATAAAAGACAAAGGATAAAATGGTTGAAGTAACTACTGCCTTTACAGTAACAACATTGAATGTTAGTGGACTAAACTCAATCAAAAGACACAGACTGGCAGAATGAATTCAAAAATATGATCCATCTATATGCTGTCCAGAAGAGACTCACAGACCTAATGATACAAATAGGTTGAAAGTGAAAGGATGGAAATTGATATTCCATGCAACCTGTAAGAAAAAAGAAAAAAGAAAAATAAATAAAACTGGAGTAGCTATATTCTATTGGACAAAAGAAACTTTAAAAACAAAGTTGTTACAAGAGAGAAAGAAGGTCATTATATATTACCAAAAGGCAACCAACTAAGAAGGAATGACATTCATAAATATTTATGTACCTAACTAAGGTGCCCCAAAATACACATGACAAATACTGGCAAAACTGATGGGAGAAATAATATCTCTACCTTAATAGAGACTTAAATACAATACATTCATCAAAATATGAAACACATAGAGAGAAGATCAATAAGGAAATATAGAAATTGAATAATTTGATAAATATACTAGACCTAATAGATATATACAGAACAATACACCCCCAAAAAGCAGGATATACATTCTTCTTAAGTGCTCATAGATCATTTTCCAGGATAGACCAAATTTTCTGTCACAAAACAGGTCTCAATAAATTTTAAAAGGCTGAAATTATACAAAGCACTGTCTCTGATTTTAATGGAATGGAACAGGAAATCAATACTGGACAGAGCTCTGGGAAATTCACAAATTTATGAATGTTAAACAATCAGTGGGTTAAGGAAGAAGTTATAAGAGAAATCAGTAACTATCTTGAGAAGAGTGAAAACACAACATATCAAAACTTGTGAGATGCAGCAAAGGGAGTAATGAGGGGAAATTTTATAGCCCTAAACACCTACACTAAAAAATAAGAAAGACCTAAAATCATAGCCTTAATGGCACACTTGGAGGAACTAGGAAAAGAAGAACAAACTGAAACTGATGCAAGCAGAAGGAAAGAAATAAAGAGATTAGAGCAGAAATAAATGAAATTGAGAATAAAAAACAATAAAGAGAATTAATAAAACCAAAACTGATTCTTTGAGAAGAGGAACAAAATTGACAAACCCTTAGCTAGACTGAAAAAGAAAAAAAAACAGAGATGATACAAATAAAATCAGAAATCAGAAGGAGAACATTACTACTAACCCTACAGAAATAAAGCAGATTAGAGGATACTCTGAACAATTGTATGCCAACAAACTAGACAACTTAGATGAAATGGACAACTTCCTAGAAACATATAAACAACTTACACTGATGCTAGAAGAGATTTCAACAAACTGATCACAAGTGATAGCTGGAAAACATGCTTACTGAAATTTCTTAAGCAGCTTTGAAAATTCTAAAATTAATTGAGCTAATTTCTATTAATCTAATTTTAGAAGTTTACTCTTTGCACTTAATTCCCTGAAGGATATTAACCAGACCTTCTCAGTTTTGCTTACAGGAGTAAGATCATTTCTCAAAGCAAAATCAGAATGGTGTAAATCTGTAAGTTTTCCCAGAGACAAAATGTTTGATCTACTTGAGTAGTTGAGAAAGGAGCCATAAAAGCCTTGCACATCCATAACTATATCTAAACTGGGTTTATTAGTTACTGAAATCAAGGGCGAGTTGAATGTGCTTGAGATTTTGTAAGTACCCGCCTCATAAGACCCCTGGCATCACTTATTTTTAAAAATTGTTATTCTTCTCAACTACTCCCTCCTTTTTTATTTCTCTTTCCCCTATAAAACTCATAGTTCTCCTTTTCACTTTTAACTGGTTTTGAGAAGATTCCCCCAGTTTCTTGCTTGTGCACTTGCAATAAATCACCTTCTCACTAAAAGGCATGTTTGTCCTTTGTAGCATGGGATTGGGTGCACCTGTCTTTTGGTAATAGCAGTCCTTATGGTAACAATTTGGTGATTGTGAAAGGATCCATGCTGCTCTGGCATGTAGCCCCCAGAGCAGCCCTGATCTGTGTCTTGTCACCTGTGGGGTTCCCCTAGATCCCTCAGTTCCATGCCTAGCAGCTGCCTGGGAATTTCCCCAGAGGACCTAGGCTGGAAGCTCTGGGCGAGGTTTCTGAACTGGGCAGACACTGGGCACTTTGTGTGAAGGTGATTCTGAATCTGGGTCTTTCCCTATGCTAGGTGAGTTTGTAAAATTCTCTCTCCTGTTCTGATCTTTGCTTACATTCATTTTGTTGGTCTGCTTGTTCAGAAGAGACTGTTGAATTAATTTTGTTGGCCTGCTGGTACTGAGGAGAATGTGGATTAGTCACATTTCCTGGCTTTAAAACTTATTGCAAAGCTACAGTGGTCAAAACAGCATGGTACTGGCACAAGGATAGATGTATAAGCCAATGAAATTGAATTGAGAGTTCAGAAATAGACAACCACATCTATGACCAGTTAATTCTTCACAAGGCAGCCAAGTCTACTCAATTGGGAAAAAATAATCTCTTCAACAAATGGTGCTGGGAGAGCTGATTATCCATATGCAAAATAATGAATGTGGACCCTCTACCCCATGCCATATACAAAAATCAACTCAAGATGGAACAAAGACCGAAATATAAGAACCAGGACTATAAAACTCCTAGAAGAAAACATAGGGAAGCATCTTCAGTATCTTGTGTTAGGCAATGGTTTCTTAGACTTCACACTCAGAGCAAAAACAACAAAAGAAAACATAGATCAGTGGGACCTCACCAAAATTAAAAAAAGATTTTGTGCCTCAAAGTACTTTATCATGAGAGTGGAAAGATGACCTACCCAATGGAGAAATATTTGGAAACCACATATCTGATAAGGGTTTAATATACAGAATATATTTTTTTAAATCCTATGATTCAACAATAAAAAGACAAACTCAATTAAAAATAGGCAAAAAACCTGAACAGACATTTCTCCAAAAAAGATATACAAATGGCAAAAAAAGCACATGAAAAGATGTTCATTATCATTAGCTATTAGGGAAATGCAAATCAAAACCATGATGAGATACCATTTCACACCAAATAGAATGGCTTACTAATTAAAAAACCCAGGAAATTACAAGTGTTGGAAAGGATGTGGAGAAATAGGAGCACTCATTCAGTGCTGGTAGGAATGTAAATTGGTGAAACTGCTGTGGAAGACAGTTTGGCAGTTCCTCAGAAAGTTAAGGATCAAATTACCCTATGACCCAGCAATCCCATGTCTAGGTCTATACCCAAAAGAATTGAAAGCAGGGACTCAAACAGATATTTGCACACCAATGTTTATAACTGTATTATTCACAGCTGCCAAAAGATGGAAGCAACCCAAATCATCAAACAAATGGATAAATAAAATGTGGTGGGAAATACACACACAAACACACATGGGAATATCATTCAGCAATAAAAATGTATGAAGTTCTGATGGATGCAACACCATGGATGAACTTTAAAGACATCATGCTGAGTGAAATAAGCCAGATGCAAATGGGCAAATATTGTATGATCACTTTAAGATGAAATCATTAGAATAAGCAAAGTCATAAGCCAGAATCTAGAATATAGGTCACCAGAGGACAGATTGCAGATAGGGAATAGGGAGTTAATGCTTAAATTGTACAAAGTTTCTATTTGGGGTGATCATAAAGTTTTAGTAATGGATGGTGGTGATGCTAGTGGAACATTGTGAATGTAATTAACAGCACTGAATATGTGCAGAATATATGAACCATGGTTATAAGGAAAATTTTAGTTGTATGCCACCAAATAAAAATTTTTAAATTATAATACACAAATTTTTAAAAAGTAAGCATAGAATTACCATATGACCCAGTAATTTTACTCCTAGATATCTACCCAAGAGAAATGAAAACATAAGTTTATGAAAAACTTGTATACTCATATCCATAGAGGTATTATTCATAATAGGCAAAAAGTGGAAACAATCTCAATGTCCATTAATGATGAATGGATAATAAAATGTGGTAAATCCAAAAACTGAATGTTATTTGGCAATAAGAAGAAGTGAGGGGAAGCAGATGTGGCTCAAGTGATAAGGTCTCCGCCTACCATATGGGAAGACCCTAGTTTGATCCCTGGGGGCTCCTGGTGACAAAGAAGAAGAGAAAGCATGCCTATATGGTGAGCCAGTGACCACATGGTGAGCTGAGTGTCTGTGTGAGTGCCCGCATGGTGAACCAAGTGCCCATGTGGTGAGCTGAGTGCCATGTGAGTGCCCACATGGTGAGCCAAGTGCCCACTCAGCAAGCCAGTGCCTGCACAAGTGAGTCATGCAGCAAGATGATGATGCAACAAAAGGGAGATGAAGGGGAGAGTCAAGGTGAAGCATAGCAGAGACCAGAAACTGAGGTGGTACAATTGACAGGGAACCTCTCTCTACATCACAGGTCCCCAGGACGGAATCCTGGAGAATTCTAGAGGAAAAAGTTGAGAAGAGAAGACAAAAAGAGAAATAGAGACAGAAGATCACACAGCAAATGGACACAAACAGCAAAAAACAGCAGGGTGGGGAAGGGGAAGGGGGAGGGGAAGAAGAAATAAAAAGAAATGAAGTACTGATACATGCTGCAATATGGATGAACCTCAAAAATATTATGCTAAGTAAAAGAAGTCAAACACAAAAGATCACATATATTGTATGATTCTATTTACATGACATGTCCAGAATAGGCAGATCTATAGACACAGAAAGTCAATTAGTGGCTGCCTAGGGCTAGGGAGGTTGGGAAGAAATTGGGGGGAGTGACTATTAAAGAGTACAAGGTTTCTTCTGGAGGGACAATTGAAGAACTATGAATATACTAAAAAGCATTAATTGCACACTTTCAATGGGTGAATTGTATGGTATTGAATTATATTCAATAAAGCTGTTACTAAGGCAAAAAGTCAGTCATTTGTATTTCTATACACTAGCATGATAAAAGAAAAGGAGAATACAAATATATTCCTTTTACAATAGCATTAAGTGAATAAAATACTTAGGAATAAATACATATAAATTACATAAAAATTGTGAGGCACAAGATTGTACACTGAATTCTAGAGGAAAACATTGCTGAAAAAATGAAAGACCAAAATAAATGGAAAGACACCCCATGTTTATGGATTGAAAGGCTTATTATTATTAGGATGTCAATACTACCAAAAGCAAGAGGCGGGGCAAGATGGTGTCTGAGTGAGTGCACCTTATAATCTCTCCTGCAAAGAAGCAGCTGAGTAGGGTTGGAATCCTGCTGGACCAGGCTGTTTTGGGTGTTTGCAGGGCAGGAGGTGTCTGGACATCGATTTAGTGGGACGGTGACAGAGAAGATTCTTGTAAAAGGTAGAATTTTGGGTCTCTTTCACGGAGATTGGGGCTGTGTGCGGGACACTTCCCCCTGAGGCTGGCAGCCTGGTGGCAGTGATTCCTGGAGACTTTGCTGTGCTGGGGAGTTCCCAAGCCCTGAGCAGGCTATTCGGGGGCTTTCAGGGTGGGAGGTGTCTGGAAGTCGATTTGGTGAGACAGTGATGGAGGAGATTCTTGCAAGACATGGAATTTTGGGTTTCTGACATGGACATCAGAGCTTCTGGCTAGAGCCCCTCCCCCTAGGGCTGGCGGCCCATCTGCGGAGGTCCCTGAACTGCTTGTAGTGCAGTGGCGCCCCCAGCAGGCTGTTTCGGGGGGCTTGCAGGGCGGGAGGTGTCTGGAAGTCGATTTGGTGAGACAGTGATGGAGGAGATTCTTGTGAGACATGGAATTTTGGGTTTCTGACATGGAGGTCAGAGCTTCTGGCTAGAGCCCCTCCCCCTAGGGCTGGTGGCCCATCTGCGGCAGTCCCTGAATTGTTTGTAGGGCAGCGGCTCCCAGCAAGCTGTTTTGGGGGCTTGCAGGGCGGGAGGTGTCCTGAAGTCAATTTGGTGAAACAGTGACAGAACAGACTCTTGTGAGAGGTGGAATTTTGGGTTTCTGACACAGAGGTCAAGAGTTTGCTGGCATGACCCCTCCCCCTAGGGCTGGAGCCCAGCTGCGGGGATCCCTGAAGGCTGTGTTGCACTGCGGTGCTCTCAGGCTACCTTTTAACCAGATGCGTGGTTCCCAGGTCTGTGTCCCCTAAACCCTGGTGGCCCACACTCCAGAAATTCACACCTCTTGAGTCTGCAATATCACATACTTCCCATCCCTGAATCCACCATGTCCTGAGGTCCATCTGAGGTCCTTGATTGTCCTAGCCCTCAGCGTTTGTGTTTTTTTTCTTTTTCTCTTTTTTCTTTTCTTTTTTTTATTGTCTTGGTTGCTAATATTGCATTATCTCCTGGTCTTTTCCCCCAAGGTCCTTTTTCATTTATTTACAGTTTTTTTTTTCTTCTTTTCTTTTTCTTGCTTGTTTCCCTCCCTTTTCTTTGCCCACCTCCCTTTTTATCTTTTCTTTTTTTTTCTTTTCTCTCTTTTTCTTCTTACTTTTTTTTATTTTATTTATACAATAGGTGCTGCAGGGAGCGCCTCACATTTGCTGCGTTTCCTCATCCTCCATTTCCTTGTTTCTGTGTGAATTGATTTTGGCCACCTACACTATCCCCTTTCCCCCACATCTTGCTATCCTCCATCATTTACTGTCTCTCTTACATTCCACCTCCCTTTCTTTGGTCCCCAAATTGTCTAACTTTTAATTTCTAATACCTTTGCTCTGTTTTCTGTCTTTTATCCACTCTTGATATTATTATCTTTCTTTTCTCTTTCCCTCTCTTCAGTATGAAAATACTGGCTTTTTAATTCATACTATATTCCTCCCCATATTCAGTTGACTATCTCATTATAGGTACTCTACTTACTGCTATAACTCTATACAACTTACATGAGTCTAATATCCATTCTCCCAGATCTCACATTGTTGCTCTGTTAACAGTTTTTACCAGTATTACTTTACACATTTTCTTTTCTTACACAATTTCCTTTCCCTGGCCCTAATATTTTCCTTCAAAGTGAACTTAGCCAGCAACAAGAAATTAGAGTAAGAAGAACAAAGTGACAAAGAGAAGACATAACACTTATGCAAGAACAACAACTAATTAATCCCCAAGACTAGACAAAGAAGCTAAGGAACTGATTAAACCCGTCAAGATAAAATGATGAACAGACAGCAACAAAAAACTACAAACCAAACCAATAATCAGGAAAACATGGCTGAATCCAATGAACAAACTAAAAACCAGGAAGGGGAGCAGAACATTGGACAAGTAATTAAAGACCTCAGAACATATATTAGAGATCAACTTAATGAAGTAAAGGAAGAGTTTAACAATACGAAGAAAACACTTGGAGAGGAAATTGCAGACATATGCAAAAAGATAACAGATATGGTGGGAATGAACACCACAGTTCAAGAAATCAAAAATACACTCTCAGCAAATAGCATCAGATTAGAAGAGGCAGAGGAGAGAATTAGCGATGTGGAAGACAGTACATCTGAAATCAAACAGATAGTAGAATTGATCGATAAAAAGATAGAAAAAATCCAGCTAGGACTTAGGGACCTGAATGACAATGCAAAACGCACAAACATACATATTATAGGCATTCCAGAGGGAGAAGAGAAGGGAAAGGGGACAGAAGGGGTGTTGGAGGAAATAATGGTTGAAAACTTCCCAAATCTACTGAGAGAGAAGGATGTACATGTCCAGGAAGCACAACACACCCCAAACATCATAAACCCCAACAGGCCCACCCCAAGACATATACTTGTCAAATTATCCAATGCTCAAGACAAAGAGAAAATTCTAAAAGCAGTAAGAGAAAAGAAAACCATCACATACAAGGGAGGTTCCATGAGATTAAGTGCTGATCTCTCATCTGAAACCATGGAGGCAAGAAGGCAGTGGTATGATATAGTCAAGGTACTAAAAGAAAAAAATTTCCAACCAAGAATACTCTATCTAGCTAAACTAGCATTCAAAAATGATGGAGAGTTCAAAATATTCACAGATAAACAGAAATTGAAAGAGGATGCCAACAAGAAACCTCCCCTTCAAGAAATACTAAAGGGAGTTCTGCAGAAAGAAAGGAAAAAACAGGAGAGGCAGAGTTGGAGGAGAGTGTAAGAGCAACAAAAAAGACAAAAAGAGAAGGAAAAAAACAAACAAAATATGACAAACACAAGTCCAATCAAAATATGGCTAACGTAAATAAGTCCTTGAAAGTAATAACACTGAATGTCAATGTATTAAACTTACCTATCAAAAGATTCAGACTGGGACATTGGATAAGGAAATATGACCCATGCTGTCTACAAGAAAGACATCTTAGACCCAGGGATTCATGGAGGCTGAAAGTGAATGGTTGGAAAACAATATTACAAGCAAACAATAACCAAAAAAAAGGCAGGAGTAGCTATATTAATATCAGACAAAATAGACTTTAAATGTGAAACAATTGTGAGAGACAAAGAAGGATACTACATATTAGTGAAAGGGACAATCTCTCAAGAAGAACAAACAATCATAAATATTTATGCTCCTAACAAGGGTGCCTCCAAATATGTGAGGCAAACACTAGAAAAACTAAGTGAAAGAATAGATGCCTCTACAATTATAGTGGGAGATTTTAATACACCACTATCAACTTTGGACAGAACATCTCAAAAGAGAATCACTAAAGAAACATGAATACTACCAAAAGCAACTTACAAATTCAACAAAATCCCTATCAAAATCCCCAAAACCCTTTCTGTGCAATTGGAAAAGCTGATCCTAATATTCATACAGAATTACAAGAGGTCACAAATAACCAAAGCAGTCTTGAAAGTGAAGAACAAAGTAGGAAGACTCACACTTTCTGGTTTTGAAATGCATTACTAAGCTAGAGTAATTGAAACAGTGTAGAAATGGCATAAGAATAGGCATAAAGACCAATGGAATAAAATTGAGTATTCAGAAATAAACACATCTACATCCAATTTATTTTCAACAAGGGTGCCTAGTCCATTCAATGGGAGAAGAATAGTCTTTGCAATAAATGGGGCTGACACAAATGGAAATCCATTTGCAAAAGAATGATTTGGAATCCCTTCCTCTCACTATATATAAAAATTATCTCAAACTATATCAAAGTCCTAAATATAAGAGTTAAAACCATAAAACCCTTAGGAAAAAATAGGGTTTTGTATTTGACAATAGATACATATGATAACAAAAGCATAAACAACAAAAGAAAAAATAGATAAGTTGGGCTTCGTCAAAATTAAAAACTTTTGTGAGTTAAAGAACATTATCAAGAAAGGGAAAAGAAAATCTATAGAATGGAAGAAAATATTTGGAAACCATATATTTGATAAGAGTTTAATATCCAGAATATAAAGAATTAAAGGACAACAACAAAAACATCCCAATTAAAAATGGGCAAAGGGCTTGAATACACATTTCTCCAAGTAAGAAATACAAATTACTAACAAACACTTAAAAAGATGTTCAATGTCATTGGCCATTAGAGAAATGCATATCAAAAGAATGAGTGTCAGAGGTTCCCCCTGACTAGGTTTGCAGTAATTAAAAAGCCATGACTCAGTTCCCCCTGACAAGCATTGAGGAAAGACAAGCCCCCCCCCCCCATAGCCTATGTGTCTGAAAGCACAGAACTTCCCCAAAGATTGAACAAAGAAAGCCACGTGGATAAAAGAAAATTTTTTAAATGGCGAAAAAAAGAAAAAAAAGAAACCACATAGAAACAGGAGTAAAGGAAGATAGAGACCTTCACTCCCTGCAGATCTAAACAACACCTCCTCCTCCATCAATCTAAGAAAATCTAACTCCCTAACCCACTACCCTCTAGCCATACAAAGGAAAACTTTCACCTCTATGGCTTCCTATTAGACCCTGCACCTCACTCAGAACCTTGACCCCCTCCCACCGACTAGCATTTCCCCACCTGGGAAAGTACTGTATAAATTCAAATCCTCCCCTTCCAGGAGTGGGCTGAAGTCTATTCTTTAGACCCCTCCATTGAGAGAGCCTCTCAATAAATTTCCTGCCTGTAGTCCTATCAGTCTCCATGTCCCAGTGAGCGGCATTTTTCTCCAATGAGTTACTACTCCATATCAACTCATATAGTGATCATCAAAAATGGAAAACAAGTGTTGGAGAGGATGAAGGAGTAAATGAAACATACAATTGCTGGTGGGAATACAAAATGGTGAAGTGCTGTGCAATAGAGTTTGGCAATTTTTCAATACATTAAATATAGAATTACTATTTGATTCAGCAATTTCATACCTGAAAGGATGGAAACAGGTATTTAAAAAAAAACAAAAATGCAGACAAATGCTCTTAGCAGCATTAGTGATAATAGCCAAAAGGTAGAGATATCTCAAATATCCATCAACTCATGCACGAATAAAGAAAATGGTACATATATACCATGGAAATGAAGATCTGATACAAGCTGCAACATGGATGAACCATGAAAACAATATGCTACATGAGATAACCTAGACACAAAAATATTGCATAATTCCACTTAAATAAAGTATATAGAATAAGGAAATACATAGAGACAGAAAGTAAATTATAGGTTATCAGGGGATTGGGAGGGGGGGTAATGGGATGACATTGCTTGATGAGTACAGAGTTCCTGTTTTGGATGATAAAAAAGTTTTGGTAAGGGAGGGAGGGGATTATAGCACAATACTGTGAGTATAAAACATATCGCTGAATTGTACACTTAAAAATACTTAAAATGGGGGGAAAATAAAACAAGGCAAATCATGTAAAGAGGTTTCCTTGGCTCCTGAGGAGGCCACAGGTGATACTGAGACTGCTCAACTGCAGTTTATTCAAGTTTAGTGCTCAGCACTGAGTTGAAAATGACTTAAAAAATCAGCCTTTATGTATAATCTGTGTGGAATTACTAATTTAAGATGATAATATTTTCCAAGAAGTTGGTAAACACTAAAATCAGTATAATCTGAAATGGTATCTGATAATATGTGTTACAAGTGATGCTAGTAAAAAATAAAAATTATAAAAAAATATACGGAAGAGGAAAATCTTATTTGGACAAACTGACAAAGTGGAAGAAAATGTAAGGCATTTAAACATGTAGTTGTTTTCCTTTTCTTTCAAAAGTTTATTTAGTATCAAGCAAGAGGTGACTATTCTTAACACTACAGAACATTTTAAGACTTGAGTTTTTTAAAAATACCATATTATTTGCACTTACAATTGGTTACCCTTTTTACACATGTTAGCAAGAGAGAAAAAACTAGCATATGGTGAAAGATAAAGTAACTAAATTATATGGAAACTTTTAAAATGAAAGGTAAGACTTACATTAAAAGAATTTATTAACATATTTAGCAAACCTACTTTTTTTATCACTAATCTATAATTTTTTTTCCTTTTGATGCCCTGTTTTTCACAGACTGAAAATAAAATTTTACATCTTTTTTTCCCTTCCCTGGTTTCAACAAAGTAGTTTTGAGTTCTTTCCATCCAGATTTTAAGCATTTTTTATTTATTAAAAAGGGAGTATTCATAGAAAAGGTTTTGACCAGTATACAGGACCGGTGGAGACTGGGCATTTCACATCAGACAGGAGATCAGAATCTGCCATTCGGCTGGCCGTGTGGACTCGCCCTTGTCCCTGCAAGGGGCCCTGCGTCTTGAGTCCGTCACTCTTGGCGCCGTGGAATCCTGTGACCTTGGTGAGTCCTTGTGCCTGGTCGTGGCAATCACACCGCTCGGCGCGGGGACGCTGGAGCCGCGGTCCGAGGAATCGTAACTGCTCGTCCTCGCAGCCGTGGTGTCCCCCAGGCCGGACGCACCGCCCTCGTCGGGAAGGACGCCCCTGGAAGCTGGTGTCCCCCGAGGCCCCCGCCGCCCCAGCGCGACGCCTCCCCTCCGGGTCACTGCGGGGCTGGCGCACCCCGAGCGCACGCGGAGCACCAGCCCACGTGCCGCCCCGGGCCGGCCTGCCGGGCTTCTCCCGCGGTCAGGGGAACGCGAGCGTCCAGCTCTCCTCCAGGCCCTGCCGCGCGCCGGCACAGCTTCTCGCGGAGGGACAGAGCCTTCAGGGAACGTGGAGCGCTGCCTGCGCGCAAGAGCTTTGAGTCTCCACTGTCCTTACGCTGCTTCTTTTGCCTTGTCGACCCTTTTCCAAGGGTGGGCATTTTTGTCAAGATTTCTTCCTGTAAACGCTTCAGCACCTTGTCTCATGGACGCCAGGGTTTCCCCACAAAGTGGAACTTAGGAAAATGTTTTACAGAAATTAACACTTTCAGTCCAACCTCATGTTTTTGGTGTGTGTGTTTTTTTTTTTTATGATCTTTTTATTTTTTTATGTTACATTCAAAAAATATAAGAGGATCCTCCATCCCCCCTACCCCCCCCCACTCCTCCCACATAAACAACCTCTTTCATCATTGTGGCATATTCATTGCATTTGGTGAATACATTTTGGAGCCCTGCTGTACTGCATGCGTTATAGTTTACATTGTAGTTTACACTCCCCCAGTACATTCAAAGGGTTATGGCAGGATATATAATGTTCAATATCTGTCCCTGAAATATCATTGAGGACAACTCCAAGTCCCAAAAGTGCCCCCACATCACATCTCTTCTTCCCTCTCCTTGCCCTCAGCAACCCCCGTGGCCACTGTCTCCACATCAATGCTACAATTTCTTCCATTGTTAGAGTCCTGATAATTCTGTAATAGAATACCAGCAAGTCCACTCTAATCCATAGTTTATTCCTCCATCCTGATGACCCTGGGAATGGTGTGTCCATTCCACCTCTGAATCGAGAGGGGGCTTAGATCCCACGTGGCTGATGGGTGGGATTCTCCTGCTTGCAGCTGTAAACTCTCTTGGTCCCCTAGTATGGTGGTTGACCATCCTCACCAGGGAGTGTGGGGAGTGGGGTATATGGGAACCTCTTATATTTTTTAATGTAACATTTAGTGTGATCTATGCATCTTTTAAAAAAAAAGATAATAAAAAAGGACAAAAAAATAAAGTCCATTTCCTCTGATAAAAATGGAAGGGACCAATAGAGTCCATGTGAAATTCATTTGCTCTAGTGCCCACAACCAGCATTACAGATGCACATTTGCAGTCAATCTGGATGACTGGGAACACTTACTTTACAGTGCAGTTAAGCAAAATGGTGGTGTACATTCTCATTAAAAGACCTGGATTATAAAAACTATACTCAGTTATTATTATTATGCTTTGTATTGTCAATAAAAATGTTTTTATTTATAATTTTATGTAATATGTATATTAACATAATACCATTTAAATTAAACACTTGTGGAGAGTTTTCTCTGCACTATCTGTACAAGTTTTCTGTTAATCTAAAACTGCCCTACAAAAATAAAATAAAATGAAACATATTAAAATCAGTAAAGGTGCTCAAAATAAATAAGCAAGGGGAAATAACAAGTGCAATCAATTACTGAACACCCACTTTATTCCAGATTTCATTCTAGGTGTTCAGATGACAAGAGGGGGGACAAAACAGAAAAATCCCTGACCCCTGGAGTTTATGTTCTAGTATTAATAAGCCAATCATTAAAGTAAATAAATAGTATATTAGAAGGATATGAGGCTGATGGGAAAAATTAAGCAGGGCAGCAGGATGAAAGAAGAGAGAGGCTGCGATCATCTGAGTAAAGAGATATCAATGGCTGTCTCCTGCGAGAGTGCACCAGGCAACCGGCATGTGCAAAGGTCCTGAGGAAGATGCGCCCTGTCTGTGGTGGGAGCTCCTCCAGGAGGCCAGTGTTGCTGGGGCAGAAGGCAGGGCAGAGAATACTGGTAAAATCCGAAAATCAAGGGGACAGCAGGCTCAGTACCGGCCTGGCCAGGCCCGTGAGCCCTTTGGCATCGACTCTGCGAGAGCTGGGGAACCGCTGGGGTTTCTGAGCTCAGACACGAGCAGGTCTCCTGAGGCTTGAACAGGATCACTCTGGCCATGAAGAGGAGAGTGGAACAGACAGGTGGCCACTGCCACGGCTGAGGCTTGGTCTTGATGGCAGGGGGTGAGCCACGTCTGGATTTTGGGGGTATTTGGAGGTAGGGAAGTGGGGTGCCAGAGAAAAAGCAGAGAGGGTTGACTCGGGAGAGCTGGGGATGGAACTGTGGGCAGGAGGCGGGAGGCCTGCGGGACCCCCACTTGTGTCTCGCGCAGGTGCGGGTGGCAGCTCCACCCCTCGTCCCCTGCTCCCTCGGCCAGGGCAGGTGAGCAGCACGGTGGCAGCTTCCAAGGCCTGGCGAGGCCCCCCCTGGCCCTCACATTGGTTCTTGAACCACCTCCTCCCTCAGGTCACCAACGGACACTCTGAAGACACGCTCCCAATCCCCCCCCAGGATGGTCCAGGCTTTCCATTGGCCAGTGCGCCGCCCCACGCCTCAGGCCCTCCAATGGGCTGCCTCCATCCGCGGGCTGTGGTCCCACCCATACACACGCTGGCAGTGGGACAGACGGATGCTCATCTCTGCAGAAAGTGAGGCCCGGGAGGGCAGAGGGGCCGTCGTGAGAAGTGGGCAGAGAGGAGGTGTTGGCCCCAAGGCAGTGCACGGATTCCAGGAGGGTCCCGCCAAGGTGGTGCAGGCAGCCTGCGCTGGGCTTTGCCTTCCAGGTGCCTGTGGTTTGGAGGGGGGGGTCCCCAGCCTGGACAGCCACAGGGACTCGGCCCTCCCCTCCAGGTGCTGATGGGGCTGTGCAGCCCAGAGGCGCAAGGAAGGTACCTGGGAGCACCATCTCCCACCCCGACACCCTCACACCTGCTCAGATTAGGTCCTGGCAGCCCCTTCCCCCTTCAGAGCAGGTTCACCGAGACCCCAGGAGCTGAAGGGCACTGAGACCACCAGCTTCTGGCAGGGACGGCTCCCAACCAGGAGACAAGCCCCACGAGGCCTCCCTGCCTGGGAGGGGCTACAGTCAGTTCACTTCGGGGAATTCAACAATCCTCCAGGGGCTGGTGCCAAAAAGCCTCCACGGGCCTCTCCCGCCAGCCCGGTCTTGTCCAGGTCGCTGCAATGGAACTTTAAAAACTTTCCAGAGGCTCGTCCACCAGCAACCCCCCCGGATTCCACTCAAGCGACACTGGGCACCTTCCCCAGGCCTCCCAGGTGTGCTGGCATGGGCCTGCCCCCCTCACAGGACTTGGAAAATTGTCAAGGTGAGCACACAACCCAGGCGCAGCCAGGACCTAGAGCAGCTCTGTGATGCCCTCCAAGTCACCCTCTGGGACGAACAGCGTGGGGAAGGGGCCTGGGATTCCTCCCCAGAGACTTCCACCAGCCTGGCAGGTAACCCCATTAGAAGTGACGGGAAGTTTCCGGAGCCTCGTGTTTGGGGCCATCTAAGTGGTGTATGGGCCCCCTGCCCAGCCCCCACAGACGGTTCCACAGTTGCAGGAGCTCCTATGTGAGCAGGTCGCTCCACAAGGGGACCTGAGGGGACCTGTTCCTGCTGCCCCAACTTAGCCCTTAGTCTCTCATTGAAACCCAGCCCTGAGCCTCTCTCTAACCCTAACCCTCACCCACTCCACAGGTGGACACTGGACCCTGCACATCTGGCCCACATCCTGGACGGCAGACTAGGTCAACCACTGTGGCCAGGTCATCTCCTTAGAGCATCCTGCCGCCCTGCAAGACACAACGTGCCCATCAGTGGCAGCGGAAGGGCACCTGGGCGGGGCACTTTCCCAGGCCTGCGCAGAGGGTCCCCAAAGGGCTTCAGGAGGCTGCAGAGCGAACGCACACTGTGCGCCTGCTCCCACAGCTCCCAGCCCAGGAGCGCCCAAGCCTGCCACAGCACTCACCGCTGTTCCCCTGCAGCACAGAGGAGGACACAGCAGAGGTGGGGACTCACGGCCGTCACCCCAAGCCAGCAGGAAGGCCCGGCTGCTGCTGTTGGTTCTCGGGAGGACTTTCAGAAAAATGATCAGAGTAAACGCACCAGAATGTTAGTGTCTGGGAAGAGGGAAGCGTTTCTGCAATAAGCAAACATTACACTTCTCATCAGGCAATAACAGTAAATACAGCAGTAACGACAACTCCCAGAGAGGTTTATCCATCTGGAGCACAGTGGTGACAGCTTTAGGGCCTGGGCCCACATGCTGCTACTTATCAAGTGTGGGCTCTAGAGCAAATCACTTCATTGCTCTGTGCCTCAGTTTCCATGTCTGTAAAATGGGGAAATAGTTGTCCCTGCCTTAGAAGGCTGCTGGGGAAATTAAATGACTTAATACGTGTAAGCACTTAAAAGAGAGCCTGTTCTAACGAGGCACTAAATAAACATACCCTCTGTTATACCCTAACTCATTTAACGCTCACAACAGTCCTTTGGGGAAATACGACCATCTCCATTTCAGAGGAAATGGGCAGAATTCCAAAGCCTCTGCTTGGGGTCCCTCGGAGACGCAGGGCAGAACCAGGGCCATGAGGGCTCCTCTGCCTGGGGCGTAAGTGGGATGGCCAGGCAGTCACAGAGGCCCCCCTCCCCAAACGCCCTCACAGACCAGCCTTGGCCCAAACACCTGTCTTTGCTGCGTCTGGCTAAAGAGAGGGGTGCAAGAGTGAGGGGGCCAAGCAGTCCTGGTGGGGTGGGGTGTGGTTTACAGCAACACTGCTGTTTTCAGTTTCTCACACTTTTCAACATTTACGTATTTCAAATCTACAAGAGGACACAGTTAAACAAATGTTAACATCTTACCATATTTGTGTCAGGCCTTTTTTTAAGAAATAAAATGTTAACATAAAATTAAGCCCACCACCATACCCCACGTCACTCTCTTCCACGTGGTCTGTATTCCTGTAATGTACGAGTTTCTGCTTATAGCACGTTTGTATTAAGCATACTTAGGTTTTTGTATTTATCCACAGTTCAAATCATTTTAGATGACCCCATGGTATTATCTTGTAGGAATAAACTAGTTTATTCATGCCCCTACTTAGTGAATTTAGGTTGTTCACCTTTTAAAAATCAGGCTCTGGACCTCAGTAACCAGCCTATACAAAGCGTTCTCCAAGGTAGACCTCGAGAGGGAAACCTGGATGAACCACCTGCCTCTAGCAAGGTTCAGCAGTATTCCAGAATCCTGACCTTAGCCCAACCCTCAAGCTATCCCACCCTAGCCCCGCCCAAACAAGAACCATAAAGTGAATATACCCTCAAAACCTGAATCCATAGCCTGAAAGTGAACTCAAACCTGAACACTAACCCTAACAAAACCTGATCCCAAACCAGAAGCTTAACTCTAGTCCTAAACGAAACCCTACCCCAGTCAAAGTCATAACTTATCCCTAATCCTAACTTGAACCCCAACCCCAACCTAAATCCTAACCCAAACCTGATCCCTAACTCAAATTCTAACCCTAACCCTAACCCTGTGCACTCTAACTATAACCCAAACATGAACCCAAACCCAGCCCCGAACCCTAAACCTAACCCCATCCTGAACCTGAACCCAAACCTGTACCCTTTCTCCCTATCCAAACCAGATCCTGAACCTGAACCAGTAACTAAAACCAATCTGAACTTGAACTCACACCTCAATCAATAACCTCACCAAAGCTGAACTTTAATTCTACCCTTTGTCTTACCCCCACTCCTCTTATGAGCCTAAACCGAATCCAACTCTCATCCTTGTTTTTTTCCCCTGTTCTTTCCTGAAACCTAGCCCTACTGCTAATTCCAAACCCCATCCTGATCCCTCTAACCTGAAACCTAACATGACCTGTTAGGGATTGAAACCAATCCCAACCCATATCTAAGCCAAATCCAAATCATACCCCATCTAATCTGAACCCTCTAATCCTATTTTTTCTGAACATTCACTGTATCTGAAGTTCAACTTTCTGAACCCTTGTCCCAACACCAACCTTAATCCAATCAAATCCCTATTCTAACCTCGAACTTGAACCCACACAATGTTTTGAAACATAATCTGACCACATTCTAATGTATAACTAGAACGTATATCTATCTCATTGTATCCCATTGTATCCTATTCCTAAACTGAACTCTAAGCCAAATATGAACCCAAACTGTAATTCTCAACACCCACTAAAATCTTACATTGTCAGTGGGGTAATCTTTTGTTTAACTCTAATCCTAGCCCTAACCTCTAACCCCAACCTCAACCCTGAGCCTAAATCCACCCTCTCTCCTATCACTAACTTCTAAATTCTAACCCTAACCCAAACTGTTAGTCATCCCAAACCTCACTCAATTCCTACCTGACCCTCAATTCCACCCACAACAGTAATCCTAACTTGAAGCCAAACCCCACCCCCAGTGAGGCTTTCCCTGGCTCATCCATGCCAAATGTCAGCATGATCCCACTTTCCCAGAGTACAAGGGCCCAAAGGCAGGTTTCTTAAGTTATCATTTTCTACGGGGCTCCCAAATAAGCATCACTTAATGTGCACTCCTAGCCACATGAACACACTAGCATGGGGACATTCCCCCATCACCACCCACCCCAAAAGTCCCCACTCCATTTATATATACCACCAAGTAGCATGTGGGTTTCTGTTTCTGATTTTTTTTGCTAAGTTTTTATTGTAATCCAAGGACTTTGCTTCATACAAAATGTCATTGTAGAAACAATAGCAGAATTCAAAGTTTGGCTGATAAATAGTACTCAGGCAGCAAACTAGTCAATCACAGAATTTTTTTTAAAGTAAGTCCCAGTTGAGTTGCATGGTTGGGACTTTTTTTTTAAACACTGTTCTTAAATATAAATTTTTGCAACAAACCTTCAGTTTATATCAAATATAATTAAAAATTAACAAATGAAGAATACATTGTATCAAAAGTACGAAGATATACATTTTCATGCACATACTTATATATATGTATATATGTATATATTTTACATGCACACATAACTTGTTCAAACTACAGCCACTGCTTGAATGGTTCCAGATGCACAGAACTGGTTGATGCATTTCAAATTTGGCAACTCACTGTGAGATTTCAGGGGAAACATGATAGATTGAGAAGAGACAGTACAAGAACAAAATTCACAGTCAGGAAAACAAGACATAATATATCCTTTCTCCTCTCCCTGTGATTTCCACCAATTTCAATACCTAGAAGAATTCAGACAAGCCAACGAAGTTGTGTGTGTCTGGAAAAGCAGAGTCTCGACCCAGCGTAGCCCAGGAAGCGCGGCTGTGGCTCTGCCCAGAACGGGTACATTCGACGCCCACAGCAACGTGGGCTGGGGCAGGGTGAGAAAACCAGAGGAAAAAAAACGTATCAAAACACACCTCCTTCTACTTTGCAATGGGGGCCCAGCAAATCACGTGCGCAGAGAATCCTGCTTACTTTGGGACTAAATGCTGTCATTTACAGTTTCATTGTGCCATTGCGTAAGGAAATCCTGTGAAAAAGCTTGGTCAGAGTCATGAGACCCCGGGACGGGCAGCAGCCTGGCTTCGTCATGGAGCGTGCCCTGTGAGTTCAGGCGTCCACTCAAGGGGACACACCTGCGCACTCTCGGCCCTCACGGCTGAGCACACAGGGCTTCTTTAAGGAGACTCGTGGGGCAAGAGTCAGCGGGAACATTACCGTAATCCAGCCAAAGTTCATCTGAAATTTCAAGTTGGGGAGGACACAGCAGTCCTCCCAGCTAGGTGCCCTCTCTCCTTTCTCCCAGCTTCCCACACACCACAAGCAACATCCTAAGAGTCTTTCTCAGTGACCACGCCGTGAGGCTGGGTCTCACGTGACCACCTGCTTTCCATGCCAGAGCACGGTCACAGGAGTTTCTCCCTCACCCCTTCTGAGCGTCAACCCCCGGCCCTCCCCACTGCCCTCTTCCTGCTCTGCCATGGGACCCTCTGGTGACAGCCCCATATCCAGCACCCCCAGTCCAAGTCCCCTTCTTCCCTGCCTCATGCCAGAGGAAAGTTGGCTCCAGGCCCAGCAGAGACGACGCGCTTCCGCCCTGACAGCCGCCTCCGGGAACCACACACAGCAGGCTGGAGAGAAGCCGAGCACACCCGTGCCACTGGCGGCCAGCCGGGGCCCCTGCACCAGGCTTCCCCGGAGACCCCGGCTCGGGCAGGTGGGCAGAGACACGGCCGCCCCGATGCCAGCCGCAGTCCGACACTGGCCCCGAGGGGCTGCCAGGAGGCCACACAGCCCGCAGGCCCAGCCCGAGAGCCTCACACGAGACGAGAGCCTGGCTCGGACGCCCAGGGTCAGGCACTTGGTCGTGAGCAGCAGCCAGGGGTCAGCACACGCATGCGGGGGTGGCCCCCACAGGTACAAAAGCTCACAAGGGGAAGATCACTCTAGGGGGTTGGTTTTTTAAAAAATTATGTTACATTGCCTTCCCCACTTTTCTGGTTTTCTGTGTTTTCTAAATCAAGTGTACAGAAATGACAAAAGAGAAAGGGCGTTGAGATTAAAACCCACAACCAACAGCA
Organism: Dasypus novemcinctus; assembly: GCF_030445035.2. NCBI lineage: Eukaryota > Metazoa > Chordata > Mammalia > Cingulata > Dasypodidae > Dasypus > Dasypus novemcinctus. The sequence continues at coordinate 130,002,774 of NC_080680.1, read as the reverse complement.
AGCGCCTCGTCCAGCTTTGGTCCCTGCCTGGCCGGCCGGGAAGGACAGAAAGAGCCCCAGACCTGCCATGCCTTCCAGTGTGGGCGCTGCTGCCGTGACGCCAGGCCCAGGGTCCCAGGGCGCCGCCCCTCCCGCCTGCACGGTGCTCCCGGTGCGACGCCCACCTCTGTGAAGGGCCGCGCCCCAGCCCAGGCGCCTGGTCTGCTTCCAAGGACCTGGGTCCACCCGTCCTTCCTGGCCACGGGCAGCACGTCACCTTCAGTGTCCAACGCGACGCATGGCGCCCAGGGAGGCCGTGTACACCAGGCGGGGAACCCCGTCCTCCAAGGAGGGGTGTAATGATCCGTCCGTCCTTCCTTCTGTCCACCGGAGTGGGGAGCGGGCCTTCCCCTCCGTGGCCGCCATGCCGCCTCCACCCTGAGTGCGCCGGAGCCGGGCGCGTGATGCAACGTGGCCGCGCCCTGGCCCTGGCCGGGCGGCTAGCACCAGTCGTCGCGGTCGGGGGGCTGATGGTAGCTGTGACGCGCCCGGCCACGCCCGGGCCCCAGCGTGCAGTGGTAGCCATTGGGCACGCGGCGCAGGTGGTGGGACTGGGAGGTCAGGGAGGACACGTAGGAAGTCCTCGAGGAGCGGCCTGAGTTGGTGGCCACGGCCTCCTCGAAGGTGAGCGTGTCTTCAGGTGGGGTACGGGCAGGGCCCTCGCCGGCCCGGCGCTGCCCCAGGGCGGGGTCGGAGCCGATCCGAGAGCCGGGCGCCAGGGGCTGGCTGAGGGTGTCCCTCTGCAGCAGGGCATTGTGTTCCGAAAGGCCGCGGCTGAGCCGGCCGGGGGAGAAGGCGGGAAGGCTGGTCTGAGGCCCAGCGAAGTGGACGGGCGAGGAATTGGCAGTCTTGTAGGTGATGCTGGGGCGGGGGGTCAGGGGAGTCTGGGGGAGCTGCCTCCGCCCGCCGCGGCCCGGGGTGCTAGCACCAGATGTCGACATCAAGGGGCTCCCGTTACCTGAACCACTACCCTACATGAAAACGAAACAGAGCAAACCAAAAATAAAAAACCAAACAGACAGAGCATGTGGTGGGCACATGGCAGGAAGGGGCAGGAGGGGTGCGCCCGTGGGAGGGGCCGAAGGACGGAGCAGGGGTCAGGAGAGGAGGGCAAGGGGCAGAGCCCAGTGAGGAGGCGGGGGGCAGATGGTCCAGCCGGGCCCGGGAAGGGCGGTCAGGAGGGCGAGGGGCCGCAGGACACAGACAAGGAGCACAGAACCAAGGCCGGACAGCGACAGTGAGGAGGGGAGTAAAGAAGCAACAGAGGCGAGAGGTGAGGCCTGGGGCCCAGGCCCTCGGGGGCAAGGTAAACTGAACAGAGTCACCAGGACCACAAACGGAGCAGAGACGGCCCCACCACGTGGACACAACTGGACTGAGGGACGAAGAGCAGGGAGCCCCTGGCCCTTCGGGGGGTCGTGGGGGACGGGACCGAGGCCACCTGGGGAGCCGGAGGCCATGAAGGAGGGCCATGGCCCCCAGACCCTGCTGGGCTGGGCAGTGGGCGCAGGAGAGTGGTGGGAGCAGGGACCCAGGGCTCTGCACCCTGCTTCGGGTCCCATCTCACCTGTCCCTTGGGGCCCTGCTCCTGCCCGGCTGTCGGCGATGTGGGGTGGCTGCTGAGAGAGGACTTGGGGTGCGGGGGGTCCCGGCCCCCAAAGCGGTCACAGGAGTAGAAACGCTGCTTCTCGGAGGAGGAGGAGGAGTGCTGGCTCCGCTCCTGGGACCGGCCACGCTCCTGCCTGCGCTCCCGCCGCCCAGGGCCAGGCCCCTCGCCAGCAGCAGGTGGTCCTGGGCCCGCAGAGCCGTGCGGAGCTGGCCCGGAAAGAGCGAGTCAGCTCGGCCAGACGGGACCTCCCCAGGCCTGGCCACGCCGGGCCCCGGGTAGAGCCGCGGCCGCTTGCAGGGCTTGGGCCTCACCCGAGCTCTGCTGGACAGTGGGCAGAGGCCCCGCTCGGCTGGGAGGAGGCCTGGGGCTTGACCCCCCTCCCAGACTGGCCGAGAAGCTGCAGCAGAAAGGAAGCAGGACCCTCCAGACCTGGCGCGGCCCTGAGGACCCCCAGCCCCTCCCAGCCCCAGGCGCCAGCGTCCAGGGCACACGCACCGCCATCCGCGCCGGCAGACGGGCTGGGCCCTTTGTCCAGGGACTTCTGCTTCTTGTCCCTGCGGCGATGGCAGCGGTGGTGGTGGTGGTGTGGGCCCTGGCTGGCCGGAGCGCGGTCCAGGGCGGCGTAGACACGAGCCCCGTGGGGGCGCTGGGGGGCCAGTGTGGAGACAGAGCGCTTCATGGGGCTGGTGCCTGGGGGGGGCTGTGGGCAAGGACACTGGGTAGGCACAGCCCAGGGAGCCAGGACCGGGGTAGACCCCACGGGCTGGGAGAAGGAGCGACAAGGGGGCGGCAGGGGCGGCAAGGTGTGCGCCAGGCGGCCGTGGGGCCATGTGCAGCCTGAAGGAGCCAGGCCCATCCAGAAGCCACGGCAGGGCACCTTCCCAGCCTGCGGACATGCTTGGGGTCCTGATATCTCCAGCCAGCCTGGCTCCGGGAGGCGAAACAGCCCGCAACCCGCAGGAGTTGCAGCCACAGCCGCAGTTCCTGTGCCTTCTTCACTCTGGCCTTGGCCCCTGCAGCCCACTCTGCCTCCCAAGTCCTGCCAGCCCTGAAGACCCTCCCAGCCAGGCCCAAGTCCTGCCGCAGGCACTGCCTGTGTCCGGGGCTGGTTTCACAGCACACCCTCTGTGCATGGCACCTGGGCAGCAGGTGCCCGAAAGCAACAGGGAGGGCGCCAGGTGCAGGGGAGGCCACTGGCCTGGCTGGAAGGGGACTTCGTGGAAGGATCTGCAGGTGTCTCGCAGCCCGGTGGGGTCCACTAGGACTCTCGTGGCTGAGCCAGGCTCTGCCTGCCCCATCTGTACATGCCTCAGGACCTGGGGTGCAGGGAGGCTTGCAGGGGTCCCCCATTAGGCGGCCCATGGCCACCTGTCCCTCTAGGCCTGAGGAGGACAGTACTAGACAGGCCTGAGTGGCAGGTACAACTCCCAGGCAGTGAAAGGGGAGGGCAGGCAGGTAGCAGCTGGCGACAGACAGAGGAGACGGCAAGGGCGGGACAGGAGAGGACGGGAGAACGGAGTTGAGGAGACTGAAGAGGAAGCGACTTGCAGGAGGAGCAGGGAAAGGCAGTGATGGTGGAGAGAGCCGAGTGAAAGCGAGAGGGCAGTGAGGTGTAAGAATAAAACTGAAAGGAGCATCTAGAAATAGAAACCAGAGCAAGTCGGGCAGGCGGGACAGGGAGCAGGTGGTTACTCTCGCACAAGGGAGCGGCGAGGGCACCCACCAGCCCGTGCAGCCAGGAGGCTGGTGGGGCTGCCTTGGCAGGGTTCAAGGCCCCCTTGAGCCCCTCCAGCTGCTCCAGCCCCTTCTCAGTGGTGGAAGCAAGTGGCTTATCACGGGAGAGGCGCACAGCACTTCCTGCCTCACCCTCCTGCAAACCTGTCCCATGAAAGGCCGACTGACCAGACACTGGGAGAAGGTGTCTCCTCCAGTGACCAAAGAGAAAGGTGGACTCGGAGTACCTCAGAGGGCCAGCTGGGGTGTGGGTGGGAGAGAGGGGCCATCCCTCAACCATTGAGCAGGCCCGAGGACGGCAGTGAGGCAGGCAGGGAGAGGAGGGGCCAGGTGTGCGGCACCCCAGGGGCACCTGTCCCCTCGCTGGCTGGGGCACCCCCTCTGGATGCCAGCAGCCCAACTGGTGCCCAGCTGTCCAGAGGTTCTGCGCTGGGCTGCCCCTCCCCTCACAGAGCTCAGCATATGGACACACAGCCCGGTTGGTGCCCAGGTCTGTCCCCATCCTTCCATCAACCTGACCCTTCCAGACCACCCACCTGTGTCTCTGCTGCCAGACGGGGCATGGAGGCAGCTCGACCCTGGCTCTCTAATCCAGGCTGGGGCTCTCCGCTGGGGGCCCGCAGGGCCATGTCCTGCATTTGGACATCCACAACCTGGGAGACAGTGACAGCAGTCATGAGTTAGCACCTGACATCACCGCCCAGTCACACCTGCCTCCCTTCAGGTGATGCACAGCTCCCCCACCCTGGACACCTCCCCTCAACCCTGTCACCTTTCTCAGCCCAGTATCCCCCCAGCCCAGTGACTGCCCCCAGTCCAGCCAACCCTCCATCCGGGTCATACCTTCCCCAGGTCCAGCCACACCCCCAAGCCTGAACCCGCAACCCCAGTCCAGTCACCACCTCCCCCATAGCTCAGGGAGTCCTCACCGGTGTTCCTGGTTGCACCACAGGAATCTCTACAGAGTGGCCACGCTCCAGGGGTGTCTGCACCTCAGAGGGCACATCCTGGGTCCGCTGAGTACCCCATGAGACAGACTCCTTGATGCCACTCTCCTGTGTTGGCCTGTGGAGGACAAAAGGATTGTCCTTAGGTCAGAGAAAGCCTGCCAAGAGCCCGGCTCCTCAACCTGCTTCCACCTGTCCATGGACAGCTAGGCCTGCCAGGAATCTCCACTGGCTACAATCGTGGCCAAGCTGTGAGGCCTCAGTCCACCCTGCTCTGGGCAGCCCTTGAGTATGGGATGTCCAACACAGTATGCACTCTTGGGACCAAGCGAAGGGACAGAAGTCAGAGTTCAGACCTTAGAGAGACCAAAGGTCCACCTTGAAGAAGCTGGAGCTAAGGCTGACTGCTGAGCAAAGCTCATCTCCTGCATGGCTCAGGAACCCCGCCCCACCGCACCCTGAAATCTGATCCCACAGCACTCAGTAGTCCAACTCCATGGCACTCTGGATCCCACCGCACAAGAGCAGAGCAGCTCCTCATGCTGCTCTGGAGTCCTGCTTCATAGAGCTCTGGAGTCAGGCCCCTTGGCACGCTGGAGTTTCACCCCATGGAGCTCTGGAGTGCAACCCCATGTTGCTATGGAGTCTGAGGCCACAACACTCTGGAATCCCACTACTGGTGCTCTGGAGCCCAAACTCACAGCACTCTGGAGTCCACCTCCACTGTGCTCTGGAGCCTGACCCCAAAGTGCTCTGGAGTCCTGCTCCATAGCACTCTGGAGTCCTACCCCACGGCACTCTGGAGCCAGGCAGACTCCTGGGTCCATTCAATGAGTTTCTCAGCTTTCTGAGCCTCAGTAGGTCATCTGTGAAAAGGGGTCAGGGATAGTCCCAACCTCATGAGACTATGAGACAGGACAAGGTTGCCTGTGTAAAGCTTTGTATATGCGGATAGCAGCTGAGAAAATAAAGAGACTTGCCATGCAGGTGAGAAGCTGGAAAAAAGCTGACCTGACCCATTTCCCAGTTCCCTTCCTGGACTTATCCTGACTTTCTTTCAACCTCTTCTAGCTCTTACCCAACCCACACCCCAGGGCCTTTGCACTTGCTATTCCTGCTCTTCCCAAGGCTCTATCATTCAGATCCATCATTCAAATGCCACCTTTTGGGGACCTTCCCTGGCCATGCACACCCCACCTATCTTTCCTTCACTATCCCCTTATCTTCTTAATACTTGTATTTGCTTTTACATGTCTCCCAGCAAACATCTAAACTACAAGAGGCTCTATGAGGACTGGAAATTTGCCTAATTCACTGCTCATTCTTAAGCCAAAGTTTCCTAATAAATATTATTTATTAGGAAATATAAGATATATATTTTCAATAAATATTTATTAAGTGAGACATTGAATAAATTCCAAATCACAGGCTGGTGATGTTGGACACACTCTAAGCTTCAGGGATTGAGCCTTATTGTCTAAGTTGATCAGTGCATCCAATGTTCTGGCCACAGTGATAGATATAGAGATGGGCACAAGACCAGATTAATCACTCACTGAAGTTCCCTAGAAGAAATAACTTCCCTCTTCTGAAAGAGATGTACTGGGGTGATATTGTGCAGACTGAAGCTGCTGCAGCCTCTGCTGGTGCATGCAGAGAGTTGCATGGGAGAAAGGCTGACCCTAAGTGGAAGGGACAGTCAGGAGGATGGAAGCCATGCCCCAATGGCATTACTAACCCTGAAATTACACCATGTCCAAAGCCAAGTATAAGTTGAAACTGTCCAGTTTAATAGCTCAATAAAAACATCCTTAAAGCAGATTGTGGTAAAATAGCAAAGTAGGAAGCTCCAGAAATCTGTCCCTCCACCAAAACAACTATTGAAATTGAAGGAACTGTCAGAATCAACTATTTTGGAATTCTGAAGTTTAATGGAACACTTGTATTTAGGGAAGAGTTGGATAAAGAGGATGGTAAATTTCAATAAATATCAGTGAATTTCATCTTCCCTGTAGGTAATCCCTCATTTCCCAACTCATGTTGGCAGCTGTGGAGACTGCAGCCTGTATTCCTAGTGTGATTTGCTGGTGCCAGGATGGCCAATAAAAAACCTATTCTCTAAAATCCAAAAATGTGTAGACTGATTGCTGATTCATTCATTTTATTGGTGGGAGGGCATGCAAAAGGTCAGCGATTGTTTCAACCCACTATAAGCAGAGGTTGCAGAAACTGCAGAAGAACCTTAAAGAGACACTGCCTCTCTCTCTGTTTCTCTCTTCCTTCCTTCCTTCCTTTTTTTCCTTTCCCCATTCGGGAGCAAATATAATGTGGAAAAGTCACAAACTGATGGCTCCAGTCCTCAATGAGAAAAAACAGCAATCACAGAGGAGTGGGATAATTAGATTTCCAGAGTTACAGCAGTATACTACTCAGAATGTCAAGTTCTCAACAAAAATTATGACACCCTCAAAACAGGAAAGTATGGCGCATTCTTGGGAAAAATATAATTTGATGGAAACCATCCCTGCAGAAATTCATACATTGAAACTTAAAGATGTTAAATCAACTATTATAAATATGTTCAATGAAATAAAGGAAACCATGGGGAAAGAAGTAAAAGAAATCAGGAAAATGTTGTTTGCACAAATTAGAGAAAAAATATAAAAAGGAAACAAACAGATAATCTGAAGCTGAAAAGTACAATAATTGAAATGAAAACCTCACTAGAGACATTCAATAGCAGATTTGGGCAGATAGAAGGATCAGTGAATGTGAAGACAAGACAATTGAAATTAGCAAGAGTGAGAAGTAGGGAAAAATGAATAAAGAAAAATGAATAGAGCCTGCAGGACTTCTGAGACACCATCAAGCATACCAATATATGCATAAGAGGAGTCTCAGGAGGACTAGAGACAGAGAAGGGGGCAGAAAAAGTATTTGAGGAAATAATGGCAGAAAACTCCTGAAATCTGATGAAAGACATTAATATACACATCCTACAAGCTCAATGAACTTCAAGCAGGATAAATGCAAAGATATCTACACCTAGACACATTCTAGTGACATTGTCAAAATCAAAAAAGAAAATAAAAAGAGAATTTTGAAACAGCAAGCGAGAAGTGCTGTATCATCTGCAAGGGATCTTGAATAAGATCAACAACCTATTTCTCATCAGAAACATGGAGGCTAGAAGGCAGTGGAATGACATATTTAAACTCTTTAAAAAAAAAAACTATCACTCAAGAATTTTATATGCAGAAATTTTGTCCTTCAAGAATGAAGGAGAAATTAAGAAATTTAGAGACAAACAAAAGTTGAAAGAACTTATTGCCAGAAGATATGCCCTAAACAAAATACTAAAGGGTGTTCTTCCAGCAGAAATAAAAAGGACAAGAGGATGTAACTCAAAGCCATAAGAAGAGATAAAGAACAAATGAAAAATTTAACAGCATAGGCAAACATAAAATCTTGTTTTATTGTACTTTGTATTTATTTTTTCCCCTCTGTGACAACACTATGGGGAGCTATGGAACCCAGGACAGTATGTTTTTAAACCTTCATTCATTCATGTAGGTGTGAACCCATTGTAAGTAGTACATTTGGATGATGGTACTTCAGTTAAGGTACTACATCCCAACTCAATCCAGATAGACTGTACTTCTATTACTAAAGTCATTTATAAGCAGAATGAAATTCAGACAGTTAAATGGAAAGCCACAGAGGGAGCAGCCAGAAGCTGCAAGTTAATGGAACCTGGAAGAGAAGAGAGAGCCAGGAGATGCTGCTAAGTACACTGCCATTTTTGATGGAAGAGTCAAGAACCAAGGATCACTAGCAGCCACTCCCAAAATACTAGTCTTTAGGAAGAAATCATCACCTTGATGATGCTGTGATTTGGACTTCTCCTAGCCTCACCATGCACCAAAGAATTCTCATTTTTAAAGCCAGTCCATTGCATAATATTTACTTTAACAACAAGGAAACAAAAATAATACCTAAAACAGAGACCAAAATATATGGAGCAAAAATTAACAGAACTGAAGGGAGAAAGAGTGATACAGGGAAGCATATGTGGCTCAAGCAGCTGGTCACCTGACTACCACATGAGAGGTCCTGGTTTCAGTTCCTGGTGCCTCCTAAGGAAGACAAGCAAAACAGCAAGACAGCAAGCTGACGCAATGGGTCAGTGAGGTGAGCTGACACAATAAGATGACACAGCGATGAAACACAATGAGAGACACCACAAGCAGGGAACAGTGTCAGCTAAAGTGATTGGGTGCTTCCCTCCCACATGGGAGGTCCCAGGTTCAGCTCCCAGTGCCTCCTGAAAAAGAAGATGAACAGAGAGAAGACAGAGAGCACAAACAATGTGGGGGAAGGAGGGAGGAATAAATATATAAAATAAATCTTTTTTAAAAAGAGTGCTACAATAATATTTGGAGACTTCAATATATCATTTACAATAATGGATACAGTATCTAGACAGAAGGTCAATAAGGAAATAGAGGACTTGAACAAAACTATAAACTAATTATATTTAATGGACATATATAGAATATTCCATCCAACAACAGCAGAATACATATTCTTCTCAAGTACACATGGATTATTATCTAGCATAGGCCATATGTTAGGCCACAAAGCAGTCTTACTGAATTTTAAAAGACTGAAATCATACAAAATATTTTCTCTGACCACAATGTAATGAAATGAGAATTCAGTAACAAAAGGAAAATTGGAAAATTTACACATATGTGGAAATTAAACAACACACTTCAAACCAACAATATACCAAAGAAAATACTTACAGATGAATGAAAATGAAAATACAACAGACCAAAAATTATAGTATATGGCAAAGTCTGTGCTAAGGGGAAAATTTATAGATACGACGCCTACCTTAAAAAACAAAGAAAGATCACAAACCAATAACCTAAATTCACACCTAAAGGAACCAGAAAAAGAGTAGAAAACTAAACCTAAAATTAGCTGAATGAAGGAAATAGAAGATTAGAGTTAAATAAAATAGAAATAGAAAAACAATAGAGAGAATCAATGAAATCTAAAGTTGGATCTTTGAAAAGATCAGTGATACCAACAAGTCAAATTGACAAAAAATAGAAAGGACATGAATAACTAGTCAGGAATGAAAGTGGGGATATTACAACCAAACTTACAGAAATAAAAAGGACTATACAAGAATACAATGAACTACTGTTTACCAATAAAGTAGATAACCTAGATGAAATGGAAAAATACTTAAAAACATACAAATTATCTAAACTAACTTAAGAAGAAAGAGAAAATATCAATTTACCTATAAAAAGTAAAGAAATTGAATCAGTAATCAAAAACCCCCAAACAGAAAGAAGTCCAAGACTGAATGACTTTTGTGCTGAATTCTCTCAGTAGATTTAATATCAATCCTTTTCAAACACTTCAAAAAATACAAGATGAAGAAACACTTTTTGCTCCTTCTATGAGACCAGCTTTACCCTGATACCAAAGCCAGATAAAAACAGCACAAGAAAAGAAAATCATGGACTAATATCCCTTATGAACATAAATGCAAAAATTCTCAACAAAATATTGTCACACCAAATCCAGTACTTGAGAAGGATTATACACCATAAGCAAGTGGGATTAAGCCTAGGAATTCAAGGATGGTTCAACATATGTCAATAATATACACTCCATAAATAAAATGATGGGGGAAAAAAACCACATGATTATCTCAATAGATGCAGTAAAGGCATTCAAAAATATCCAGGATGCTTACATGATAAAAACTCTTAGAAAACTAGGGAGAAGCGAGAACTGTTTCAATATGACAAAGGGCATTTATGAAAAACCCACAGCTAATGATCTCAATGATAACAAACTTAAACCTCTACCCCTAAGATCAGGAACAACACAAGGATACCTACATTTACCACTGCTATTCAATAGCTACTAGAAGTTCTAATCATAACAATTCGGCAAGAAAAAGAAATAAAAGGTATTCAAATTGGAAATGAAGTAAACCTATCCCTATTTGCAAACAACATGATCTTATACATAAAAAAATCCAAAGGAATCCACAAGAAAACTAATATATGAGTTCAGCAATGTGGCAGTATACAAGAGCAATTTACAAAAAATAACTATATTCCTATACACCAGTAACGAACAAGATGAAGAGGAAATTAATGAGATAATTCCATTTACAATAGCATCTATGGCAGTTTGAAATTATTTTATGAATCCCCAGAAAAAGAAAGATTATGTTTGTGAGCTGGTCAACTTCAGTGGGTGTGAGACCATTTTTTAATTGGACTACCTCAGTGAGGAGTGACTCAAGTTGAGTTTCCACCCTCTTGCTAGGTCTGATAAAAAGGGAGACAAAGAGAGACAGACAGACACAGCAAATGAGAGCTCTGCCATGTTTTATCCTGCCATGTGACAAAGAGGAGAGATTTAAGCAAATGAGGCCCTGGGGAGAAATGAGCCATTTGCTTGATAGCTTGCTGCTGAAATTAGGAAGGAAGAAGAGCAGCTGAGACTGAGAGAAGAGACCCAGTAAGAGACAAGTCATATGCCTGGTTGCCCTCAGCTGAGCTCCAGGAGATGGTACAGGCTGGAGGTGAAGGCAGAGATTGCCCACCATCTTGCTTCAATATATATGGCAGCTGACTTGGGTGAGAAAGGACCTCTACAGTGTATTGAGATGAACTTTTCACAGCCTTGGAACTGTAATCTTTTACTGCAAATAAACACCCTTTAAAAAAACCCAACACATTTCTGGTGTTCACATTGGCAGCTCTTTGGCAAACTAAAACAGCATCTAAAAACAAAATGACTAGGATATGGGAAACGGACTTTGGCCCAGTGGTTAGGACGTCCGTCTACCATATGGGAGGTCCGTGGTTCAAACCCCGGGCCTCCTTGACCCGTGTGGAGCTGGCCCATGCACAGTGCTGATGCGCGCAAGGAGTGCCGTGCCACGCAAGGGTGTCCCCCAAGGAGTGCGCCCGTGAGGAAAGCCGCCCAGCATGAAAAGAAAGTGCAGCCTGCCCAGGAATGGCGCCGCCCACACTTCCTGTACCGCTGACGACAACAGACGCGGACAAAGAAACAAGACGCAGCAAATAGACACCAAGAACAGACAACCAGGGGAGGGGGGGGAAATTAAATAAATAAATAAATCTTAAAAAAAAAAAAATGACTAGGATATAACCAAGGATACAAAAGACTTGTACACTGAGAACTAGAAAACACTACTGAAAGATATTAAAGAAGACCTAAATAAATGGTAAGACCCTCCATGTTCAATAACTGGAAAAGTTAATATTGTTAATATGTCACCATTACCCAAAGCAATACACAAATTAACTGATCCCTCTAAAAATCCCAGCAGTCTTTGTTTTTGTTTTCAGAAGTGGGAAAACTGATCCTCAAATTCATATGGAACTTTAAGGGGCCCTGAATAGCCAAATGAACATGAAGAACAGTGCTAGAGAACTGATACTTCTCCATTTCAAATTGTACTACAAAGCTACAGTAATCAAAACATTATGGGAATGGCATAAACACAGACAAACAGATCAGTGGAACAGAAATGAAAGTCCAGAAATAGACCCACAGGTCTGTGGACAACTGATACCCAACTAAAGTGCAAAGTACATGTAACAAGGAAAGAATAGTCTCTTCAACAAATGGCACTGGTAAAATTGGATATCTACATGCAGAAGAATGATGTTAAGCCCCTATAAGACAACATATACAAAAATTAAAAATATGGATCAAGGGCCTATATAGAAGAAATACAATATATAACTCTTAAAAGATAGCATAGGGGCATACCCTCACGACTTGAGATTTGGCAGTGGAGTCTTAGAGAGGATACCCAAACCACAAGCAAGAAAAGAATTAATGGATATGTTTTATTTCATCAAAATTTAAAACTTTTGTACATCAAAGGGCATCATCAAAAAAGTGAATAGACAACTCACAGAATGGGAGAAAATAGTTGCAGACAAAATATTGGATAAGGGCTTAGTATCCAGAATATATAAAGAGCACTTACAATGCAAGAACAAAAAAGAAAAAAAAAATTTTTTTAATGGGCAATGGGCCTACATACTCATTTCTCCAAAGAGGATGTACAAACTGCCAATAAACACATGAAAAGATTCTTAACATCATTATCCTTAGGAAAATGCAAACCAAACCCACAATGAGATAACACTTCATACCCACTAGGATGGCTACTATTTTTTTTTTTTAAGAGTTAGTGGGATTGAACCCATGACCTCATATGTGAGAAGCAGGCACTCAACCACTGAGCTACACCTGCTCCCTTGTTGTTGTTTTTAAAAGAAAACAAGTGTTAAGGAGGATGTGGAGAAATTAAGACTCCAGTGTAATGTAAAATGGTGTAGCCACTGTGAAAAAGTTTCACAGTTCCTCAGGAAGTTAAGCACAGAATTACCATATGATCCAGCAATTCCACTCCTAAGTATACATCCAAAGAACTGAAAGCAGAGACTCAGACAGATACACGTACACCAGTGCTTACTGCAGCCTTATTCACAACAGCCAAAGAGGAAGCAACCCAGGTGCCCATCAACAGGTGAATGGATAAATACAATGTGGTATGTGCATACAATGGAATATTATTCAGCCATAAAAATAGATGGAGTACTGGTACATACATAAATGAACCTTGAAGACATCAAGTAGAGTAAAATAAGCCCAGACACAGAAGGACAAATATTATATGATTTCTCTTATATGAAATATTTAGAATGAGCAAATCCATAGTGACAGAAAGAATAGTGCTTAGCAGGGATGGAGAAAGGGGTGTCACTGCTAAATGAGTATGAGTTTTGGTTTGTGATGATGAAAAAAGTCTGGAAATAGTAGGAAAGTTACACAGTCTTGTTATTATACTTAATGTCAAAGAATTGTCCACTTAACATGGTTAAAATGATTTTATATTATGCATATTTTACAACAATTAAAAATCAAAATTTAGGTAAATTTAAAAATCCACAAAAAGGAAAAGTACAATCCACTCTCACTGCATTTCAGCACCAATCTCATCATGTATTAACTGTCCATGTATGGGGTATGTTTCTGGATTCCACTGCTCTATTTATCTGTTCTTCAAATAATATCACATTGCCTTAATTTCTGTAGCTTTATAACAAATTGTCATTTCCAGTAAAAAAATAAGCTTAAAACTATTTTAATGTTATATGTATTTTACCTTGATTTTTAAAAATACCCTTACTGCCCACACCAACCTGTTTGGATGTTCTCTTACTTGCAAGAAAGAGTTGTAACTCATTCATGTAGAGACTAGAATCAGAGAAAGAGCTGAAGTGCATGTTCCTGAACGGAAATCCTCGCACAGATCAAAGAGGACACACAACCACAGACACTCACCCGCCAGTTCACTCAGGGTCGGGTGAGCACATTTCTTGAAAGAGGACTCAGAGTTTTAATCAGATTCTCCACAATACTACAACTTTAGAAATTACCACAGAAGTGGAGACCTGAGAGGAAACCTGTCTTAAGAGGGTGAGGAAGGCTGCACACTAACAAGCTACGAAGAGGAGGGGGAAGAAGTCCGAGGTGAGAACAGCTGTTCCTGTGGTGCTAACAGCCAGGGAGGGAGTGCGGGCAGGCGCCGGGCGCCTGCGAGAGAACGCAGGTGAGCACGAAGAGGCAGCGCGTCAGGGTGGCGGTCCACTCAGGGGCCTGCCAGGCAAGCTCCGTGTCTAACGGTAAAGGAAGCCCCTTTGAAACCCAGGAAGCGTAGCCCACGGCCGCTTGCCCGGCTTTCACAGCACCAACAGCCTGGGGGCAGGCTGGTCTGGGGAGCTGATGTGATGGAGAAGAATCCTGTGTTGGGGCACAGCCCACATCTGGACACCTCCCGTGGCCCTGCGGGTGAGCAGAGGCTCACGCCCACGTCCCCCCCCCCGTGGGCACCACCTTCCCGCCCGGCACAGGCACTCACAGGGCTCCACCGTTGCTGAGGGAGGCAGAGCTCTTCTGCCGAAGGAAAACCCGGGCTCCTCGGAGCACAGCTGGCTGTGTCTGCTCCAGGGTGGCCTTCAGAGGGTGGAACAGGGACACAGGGCCCATCTGCAAGAGGGGCAAAGGGAGGAGGACATTGAGGGCCGGGGGACCCAACCCCCCTGGCGGACAGCGCCCCACATGTGTGGCTTGAGACGGGGCCTCAGCCCACCTGCTCTGACTGCTCCTGGGACAGCTGCCAGCTCTTGTCTAGGCCCAGTGCCTGAGCTCTCTGTCCCTTCATTAAGGCGACGCAAGGGCCTCTTGCCTTCCCCTGTTCCCACCCCATCCTTAAGCAAGAACACGCCCTCCTCAGCCAGAGGGTCAGGCAGGCAAAGGACTGTCAACTCCCAATCTTGCCCAGGAAGGGTGTCAAGAAAATCGTTTACATCTTGGAGCCTCAGTTTCCCTATCTACAAAATTAGGGGATGAGACCCAATCACAGCTGCGGAGAGAATTCCTCTCTCCTCCACCAGAATCGCCTGGTGGAGCAGAATTCTGGGAGCTTTCAGGACTGGGGGGTGCTGGGCTCCTCAGTGACCTCTGCCCAGCAGGCAAGCAGCGGAGCAGCCGGGGCTTCCTGCAGAGCCTGCACAGGGGGCACCAGGAAGCCGGGCCCTGCCGGAGGCGCCTGGGCACACAGGGCCTGGCCAGGCGGCTGCCATCTCTTTGGTATATGTAGGGAAGAGGGAGTCTCCCTCCACCTCCCAAACCTTCTCCTTCTGCTCCTTAAAGAGTGAAGGTGCCCACAGCCCTGTTCTTAGCCCCTGATCTTCCACGCTGAATGTGAGCCCCAACCTCACGGGCCAGCCAGCTGACGATAAGCATGAAGGCTGCAGGGTTCCAGACTCTGGGAGCCGGAGAGGGGCCACGAGATCCTCGTTTTCCTCCCCACTGCCCAGCGCGAAGGGCGAGGCCCCGGCACAGCACTACCTGGGACAGGCCTCTCGGGGCCTGCTGAACCTGGTCTCTGGTGGTTTTGTTTTGCTTGTAGAAGTCAAATATCATCAGAGCTGCATAGACCTTCCCCACCGTCATCTCATCAGCTGGGGGGAGAGCAGTGAGGGGCGCAATGGTTGCGGTTCAGAGGAGAAAGGGCCAGAGAAGGCACAAACAGCATGCGGCCAGGAGAGCGCAACGCCCTGCCGCCTGCTCCCCTACCCCCTCCACCCCCACCTGGCCTGTGGCCCACCCCCACCCCACTGACACAGCACAAGGACCCCTGGAGCATGCCCCGGAACTTGGGGGGGCCTCAGCTGAGCCTCAGGCAGCATCTCCCCGGATGCTGAGGCCTTGGTGACGTCGCCCCCTTGTTCCACGCGAGCCCTTCCTCCATCTCCTCCCCCTTAAGCCTGCCCCCCTCACTGAGAGCCCAGTTCTCACTCCCTCCACAGCAGAAGCTCCTAACCTTTGCTCCTGGGCCCTGTCCCAGCCACATTTGCATCACCTTTCACTGTGGCTCAGAACAGCTACCCCAAGGCAATCGGGCCTTGCCGCTGGGCAGGACAAGGAGCGGGGACCTGAGCCGCACTCACGTTTGTGGGGTGGCACCAGCAAGTCCAGGGTCTTCTGGGGCAGATTGGCCCACACTGAGGAGATCTCCTTCCTCAGCTCTGCGTCCCACTGCTGCTGCTTTGTCCCAGCTGGGGCAGGACGAGGGCGAAGGGGAGAGGCATGAGGAGAGGCCCTGCAGCCCCCCTGCAGAAACGCAAAGCCGGGCAGGGAAGACGGCGGGTGGCGGACGGGAGGGGCTGCAGGGGCAGGGGAGGCCGCGTGGGCCGGGGCCATCCTGGAGGAGACCGAGTGTCCAGCTGGTGAGTGCGTGCACAGGCGTGCACATGTGTGCTGGGCAAGGGCCGGCACACCCTAACCAGCCACCCATACAGGCCTGCGACGACTACCAGGTGCTGTTCCAGAAACAACAAAGAAAGCCAAAACTGCTCTTGTGGAGTTTACATTACTTTATTCTACAATAAAGCAGAAATAGGTTTAAAAATCAGTGTGTTGGGTAGTGAGAAGTGTGAAGGAGAAGAGGATGGTGTTGAGAAGGGTACAGGTCTGGATGGGTGGTTAGGAAATGTCTCATGAGGAAGGAAGCCTTCATGTACAACCTGCAGATGGAGAGACCACCAAGAGAAGAGAGTTTGGGGCAGCATGAAGGCGAGGGGCTGGGGCAGACGAGAGGAGAGAGTGGCAGATAGGAGACTGGGCAGGGAGCCAGTGGGGGAATAGAGTAATCTTATTTGCCTCTTTTGGAAGGTATGAATGATATACCATAAAATTGACCTGTATTGGTTATCTACTCTATGGATTTTGGCAAGCATATCATCATGTATCCACTAGTTTCATCACCCTGCAAAATCCCTCTGTGCCTCCTTATAGTCAGTCTCCTAGCTCAACTCCCAGACCCTGGCAATCACTGATCTGTTTTCAGTCTCCAGGAAGTTTTCATACAAATGGAATCCTAACAGTATGTAGTTTGTCAAATCTTACTTCTTTCACTTAGCGTGGTGCACCTGAGATCCATCCACATGGCTGCATGTACCAGGAGTTTGTTTCTTTTTACTGCTGACACTATTCTACTGTTTGCTTAACATTCCTTAGGTGATGGGCATTTGTAAACACAGTTTGGGGTGTTTATGAATTAAGCCACTATAAATAGTTGCACATAGGTTTTTGTGTGGACTTATGTTTCCCTTTCTCTCGAATACTTAGTAGTTGGACTGCTGGGTTGTATAAGTAACTGCCAAATTGTTTTCCAAAGTGGCTGTATCCTTTTGATTCCTACCAGTAATGCATAAGAATTCCAGTTACTTCACATTCTCACAAGCATTTAATATTGCCATTTCAAGAAATTACCTTAGCTATTATAATGGGTATGTAGTGTGTTTAATTTGTGCTTCTCTAGTGATTAATGATATCAAGCATCTTTGGGTGTTGTCTATTTGCTTTTGTTGCCTTCCATATACCTTCTTTGATGCTCTGCTGTTCAAATATTTTGCCCATTTTTATTGGGTTGTTTTCTTATGACTGAGTTGTAAGAACTCTTTACATATTCTGTACACCAATTCTATATCAGATATGTGTTTTTCAAATATTTTCTCCAAGTCTTTGACATGTTTTTTCATTTTCTTAAATATCTTCTAAAGAGCAAAAGTCTTTAATTTTGATAAAGTTAAGTTTATCAAAATTTTCTGTTACAGTTAGTACTTTCTGTGTTCTAAAAAATCTTTGCCTAATCCAAAGTTGCCACAATTTTTCTACTGTATTTTTTCCAGAAGTTTTGCAGGATTTTCTATTTAGGCCTATGATCCATTTCATGTTAATTTTTAGATGGTGAAAGATACGGGACAAAATTCATTTTTGCATATGGATGTCCAATTTGATGTAAATATTATCCTTTCTCCATTAATTGCTTTTTAAACTTTGTCAGAAATCAATTAACCTTGTAAGTAGCAATCTCTTTATTAGTCTATTCTGTTCCATTGATCTATGTCTCAACCCTTGTTCAATACCACACTGCCTTGATTAATGTAGCTTTTATATTAAGTTTTTAAAATTATGTAGAGTTCTTCAACTTCCTTCTTCTTTCAAAATTGTTTTGATTATTCAAGTTCTTTTACTTTTTTACTCATATTTTAGAATCAGCTTGTAAATTTCTAACCAAAAAAACCTGTGGGAATTTTGATTGGAATTACATTCAATCTATTAATTAACATGGGTGAACTGATACCTTAACCATATTGAGTGTTCCAATCCATGAATACTCTCTAGCACTCTATTTAGATCTTTGATTCATCGGAACAATGTTCTAAAATTTATATCATATACATCTTGCATATATTT
Organism: Dasypus novemcinctus; assembly: GCF_030445035.2. Classification (NCBI taxonomy): domain Eukaryota; kingdom Metazoa; phylum Chordata; class Mammalia; order Cingulata; family Dasypodidae; genus Dasypus; species Dasypus novemcinctus. The sequence goes on along the minus strand of NC_080680.1, from coordinate 129,984,534 downwards.
TTTGAGTTATCCAGCAATATTTAAGTATTTCATGGTTTTTATGCTATTTTAATGGACTTTTTAAAAATTCCAATTTCAATTTTTAATTGTGAGTACATAGAAATATGATGGCTTTTTATATATTGACCTTGTATTCTCCAACCTTACACTCACTGATTAGTTTTAATAACTTTTTAAAATAGAATTTTTGAGATTTTCTGTATAATTATGTCAATTGTGAACAGAGGCAGTTTTATATCTTCCTTCCCAATTAGGACTAGTACACCTCATTTTTTTCTCTTGCCTTATTACACTGGCTAGGACCTCAAGAGTGAAGTTATAGCATCAGACATCCTTGTCTGATGGTGACAACAGACATCCTTGCCTTGTTCCTGATCTTAGCAGGAAAGGATTCACCCTTTCATTGTTACATAAGCCATTAGCTGTAGGTTTTTCATAGATACACTTTATCAGACTGAGGAAGTTTCCTTTAATTCCTAATTTACATAGGGATTTTTTTTACCATGAATGGATGTTGAATTTTGTCAAATGCATCTATTGAGAAGATCGTATGATTTTTCTTCTTCAATATGGTAAATTAAATTGACTTCTTTTCAAATTTTGACCTAAACTTGCCTTCCTGGGATAAATCCCTCTTGTCAACATGTATTATCTATCTATCTATTTATCTATCTATCTATATCTACTTATAGATTCAGTTTCCTAAACTTGTGTTAATGATTTTTTTTGTTTATGTTAATGAGAGATATTGGCCTGTAATTTTATTTGCCTGCAATGTCTTTGTAGGGTTTTGGTATCAGAGTAATAATGGGCTTATAAAATAAGTTGGGAAATATTCCTCCTTTTCCTATTTCCTGTAAGAGTTTGTTTAGAAATATTTGGTAAGGGTCACCAGTAGTGCCATCTGGGCCTGGAATTTTCTTCATTAGAAAGTTTTTAACTATTCATTTCTTTAATAAATATGCTATTAAAGTTATCTATTTTTTAAATGAGCTAGGTAGTTTACGATTTTCAAGGAATTTTTCCATTTCATTTAAGTTGTCGGAATGTATTGGCATACAGCTGTTCATAATATTCCCTTGTTATCCTTTTAATGTCTACAGATCTGCAGTAATCTCCCCTCTTTCACTTTAGGTGGTTAAAAGTATCTTCTTTTTTTCTTGATCAGTCTAGCTAGATATTTATCCATTTTGTTTATTTTACTTTATTTATTTAATATGTGTATTTCAAAATTTTACTAAAACTTCCTGTAGCAGTTTGATATGGTTATGAATTCCAAAAATAGATATTGGATTGTGTTTGTAATCTGATTTGTACCTGGGCCTGATTGAGCTATGATTAGGGCTTTAACTAGGTCACGTCATTAGGGCATTAAGTCCCTGCCCCTTGGTGGGTGGGGATTCACAGATAAAAGGCATGGCAAAGGACAGAGTTGAGGGTTTTCTGATGTTGGAGTTTTGATGATGGAGTTTGATGCTTAAGACCTAAGCTGGAGCCCCAGGAACTCAGCAAGCAGAGGAAAGAGGACCAGCCCCAGGAAGGAAAGAACCTTGAAGCCAGAGAAAAGCAAGACCCGGGAACGTAGGAATCCAGGAATCCTGAACCCTCGCAGACATCGGCAGCCATCTTGCTCCAAACAGACTTTGGTGAGGGAAGTAACATTCTTTATGGCCTGGTATCTGTAAGCTCTTACCCCAAATAAATATCCTTTATAAAAACCAACCAATTTCTGGTAGTTTACATTAGTGCCCTTTTGACTGACTAATACACTCCCCTTTCACCCTTACTGCCATCCTTCAGTAACCTCTAATCTACTTTTTTTCTCTACGTATTTGCCATTTCTAGCTATTTCTTGTAAGTAATTTGTCCTTATGTGCCTTGCTCATTACGTTGAGCATAATGTCTTCAATGTCCATCCATATTGCAGCACTGTCTCATAACTTCATTCTTCCTTTTGGCCAAAGAATATCCCATTGTGTATATGTACCATATTTTGTTTATCAGTTCATTTGATGATGTACCGTTGGGTTGTTTCCAAATTTTGACTATTGTAATTTTGGCTATAAACACTGGTGTACAAGTATCTGTTTGAAACCCTGTTTTGACTTCTTTTAGGTATATTCCTAGAAGTGGAATTTCTAGGTCATAAGTTAATGCTATATTTAACTTTTTGAGAAATTTCCATATTGTTTTTCACAATGGCTGCACATTTTACATTCCCACCAACAGTGCACTAGAGTTCCAATTCTCTGCATCCTCTCCAAAACCTGTTGTTTTCTGTTTTGAGGGTGAAATAAAAGCCATTCTAGTGTGTGTGAAGTGGTAGCTTGTTGTGATTTTGGTTTGCATTTCCCAAATGGCAAAAATTGAGCAGCTTTTCATGTGTCTGTTGGCCATTTGATATCTTCTTTGGAGAAATGACTATTCAAGTCCTTTGGCTATTTTTAAATTGGGTTGTTTGCTTTTTGGTTGTTGCATTGTAAAATTGCTTTATAAATTCTGAACATTAAGCCCTTATCTGATTACAATTTGCTACTATTCTCTCCCAGGTTGTCTTTTTTTGTAGGTTGTCTTTTCACCTTCTTGAGAATGTCTCTTGAGGCACAAAAACGTTTTATTTGATGAAGTTCAATTTATCTATAGTTTCTTTTTTAGTTCATGCTTTTGGTGTCATATCTAAGAACCCACGGTCAAGTCTCAGGACTTGAAGACTTTCCCCTATGTTATCTTCTAAGAGTTCTATAGTTTTAGCTCTTATATTTAGTCTTTGATCCATTTTGAGTTGATATTTTTGTTTATGTTGTGAGGAAGGGGTCTAATTTCATTCTTCTGCATGTGGATATCCAGTTTTTTCAGCAATATTTTGTTGAAAAGACTATTCTTTATATGTTGCATGTCCTTAGTCCCCTTGTAGAAAATCATTTGGCCATTGATGTGTGGGTTTATTTCTGTACTTTCAATTCTGTTCTACTGATCTATTTGTCTATCTTTATGCCAGTACCACACTGTTTTGAGTACTGTAGCTTTGTAGTACAATTTGAAATCAGAAAGTGTGAGTGCCCCAACTTTGTTCTTTTTTAAAATTCTTTTGTCTATCTAGGGTCCCTTGTAGTTCCATATGAATTTGAGGATTGGTTTTTCCACTCTACAAAAAAGTCTGCTGGGTTTTGGATAGGGATTGCAGTTAATTTTTATATTAACTTTGGGTCACCTCTACTAGCATCTTAATATTAACTCATCTAATCTATGAATATGGGATGACTAACCATTAATTTAGGTCTTTTTAAATTTCTTTCAGCAGTGTTTTATAAATTTCAGTATATAAGGCTTTTGTATCCTTGGTTAAATTTATTCCTAGATGATTTTTCAGATGACGTTGTAAGTGGAATTGTTTTCTTAATTTCCTATTTGTATTATTCATTGCTAATGTATAGGAACACAATTGATTTTTGGGTGTTGATCTTGTACTCTGCCATTTTGCTGTACTCATTTACTAGCTCTAATAGTTTTCTTGTGCAGTCCTTTGGGTTTTCTGTATATAAGATCATGTTGTTAGCAAAAAGAGATAGCTTATCTTCCTTTCCAATTTTCGTAACTTTTATTCCTTTTTCTTGCCTATTTGCTCTGGCTAGAATTTCTAGTACAATATTGAATAGCATTGGTGAAATAAAGCATACTTCCTATCCCTGATCTTAGATGGAAAGGTTTAAGTCTTTCACTGTTGAATGCAATGTTAGCTGTGGGTTTTTTGTAAATGGCTTTATCATGTTGAGGAAGTTCCCTTCTAGTCCTACTTTTCTGAGCATTTTTACAAAGAAAGAGTGCTAGATTTTGTTGAATTACTTATTGAGATAATCGTGTGGGTTATCCCCCCTTCATTCTATTTATGTAGTATATTACATTGCCTGATTTCCTTATGTTGAACTCCCCCTGCATACCTGGGATAAATTCCACTTATTTAAAACATACATATTTGTATAATTTTCTTAATATGCTGTTGGTTTCAATTTGCTAGTATTCTGTTAAGGATTTTTGCAACTTATTCAAAAGGGAAATTGGTCTGCAATTTTCTTTTCTTGTGCTGTCTTTACCGGACTTTGGCATCACATAATGCTGGTCCTATAGAATGAATTAGGAAGTGTTCTCCCACTCTTGAATTCTTGGGAAAAGTTTGGGAAGGATTGGTGTCGATTCCTCTTTAAATGTTTGGTAGAATTTGCCAGTGTAGCCATCTGGTCCTGGACTCTGCTTTGGCGGAAAGTTTTTAATTATTGATTTAATATCTGTACATGTTATAGGTTTGTTGAAGTTTCTTATTTCTTCTTGATTCAATTTCAGTAACTGTATTTTTCTATGAATTTTTCCATTTCCTTTAGATTAAGAATGGTTGGTAAGGAGGCGGACTTGTCCCAGTGGTTAGGGCATCCGTCTACCACATGGTTCAAACCCTGGGGCTCCTTGACCCGTGTGGAGCTGGCCCATGCGCAGTGCTGATGTGAGCAAGGAGTGCCGTGCCACGCAGGGGTGTCCCCCATGTAGGGGAGCCCCACGCGCAAGGAGTGCACCCCATAAGGAGAGCCACCCAGCATGAAAGAAAAGTGCAGCCTGCCCAGGAATGGTGCTGCACACACAGAGAGCTGACACAACAAGATGATGCAACAAAAAGAAACACAGATTCCTGTGCTGCTGACAACAACAGAAGCAGACAAAGAAGATGCAGCAAATAGACACACAGAAGAGACAGCCAGGGTGGAGGGGGGGAAGGGGAGAGAAATAAATAATCTTTAAATAAAAAAAAAAGCATGGTTGGTATACAATTGTTCCTCGCATTCTCTTGTAATCCTTTTGTTTCTGTGAGGTCAGTAGTGTCATTTCCTTTCTGATTTATTTATTTGCAAATTTCTCCTTGATTAACATTGCTATAAGTTTGTAAACTTTATTCATTTGTTCAAAAAACCAACTTTTTGTTTTGTTTATTCTCTCAGTTGTTTTCCTATTTTCTATTTCATTTATTTCCACTTTAATTTTAAATATTTCTTTTGCTAATTTTGGGTTTACTTTGCTCTCCCTTTCCTAGTTCCTCAAGATATGAAGTTAGGTTATTAATTAAAAAAAATTTTTTTTTAGGTACTCAGGTTGGGAATTGAACCCAGGACCTCATATGTGGGAAGCTGGTATTCAACCATTGGCTCCCCTGAGTTTGTTTTTTTGTTTGCTTGTTTTTGTTTGGTTTTGTTTGGTTTTGTTTGTTTTCAGGAAGCACTAGCAACCAAACCCGGGACCTCCTATGTAGAAATCAGGTGTTCAACCACTTGAGCCACATCCACTCCCCTTTCTTCTTTTTAAATAGACATTCATGACTATAAATTTCCTTCTGAGCACAGCCTTTGCTGCAGCCCATAAGTTTGGGTATGTTGTGTCTTCTTTTTGATTTATCTGTAGGTATTTATTAATATCCTTTGTAATTTCTTCTTTAATCCATTGGCTATTGAAGAGTGTGCTGTTTAATTTCCATGTATTTTTAAAATTTCCAATTTTCTTTCTGTTATTGATTTCTAGCTTCATTCCAATTGTGGTCAGAGATGTTACTTTGTATGATTTCAATATGTTTAAATTTATTGAGACTTTTCATGTGCCCTAACATATGATCTATCCTGGAAAATGATCTGTGTGTAGTTGAAAAAAATGGATATTCTCCGTGTGGAGCTGGCCCAATGCTGATGTGCACAAGGAGTGCCCTGCCATGCAGGGGTGTCCCCCGCATAGGGGAGCCCCACATGCAAGTAGTGTGTCCTGTAAGGAGAGCCACCCAGCATGAAAGAAATTGCAGCCTGCCCAGGAATGGTGCTGCACACACAGAGAGATGGCGCAGCAAGATGACGCAACAAAAGAAGAGACACAGATTCCCATGCTGCTGACAACAACAGAAGTGGACAAAGAAGACACAGCAAATGGACACAGAGAACAGACAACCAGGGTGGGGGGGACAGACAACCGGGGTAGGGGGGAAGGGGAGAGAAATAAATAAATAAAATTTTTTTTAAAATGGGTATTCTGCTGTTGTTGAGTGAAGTGTTCTATACATACTATTAGATCTAGTTGGCTTATAGTATTGTTTAGGTCCTGTATTTCCTTGTTGATCATCTTTTCAAGATATTCTATTCAGTATTGAAAATGCTATATTGAAATCTCCAAATATTGTTGTAGAAGTCTCTATTTTTCCCTTCAACTATGTAAATATTTGTTTCATATATTTTGGCACCCAGTTGTTTGGTGCATATATGTTTATAATAGTTAAATCTCCTTGTTGAATTGACCCTTTTATCAATATATAATGTCTTCCTTGTCTCTGTAACAGTTTTTTACTTACAGTCTATTTTGTCTGATATTGCCATAGCCTACCCAGCTCTCTTTAGGTTACTATTTGCATGAAATACTTTCCTCATCCTTTCACTTTCAACCTTTTTTCTTTTTACTTCACCTATTTTTATCTGTGGATCTAAGATGGGTCTCTCTAAACAGCATATAGTTGGGTCACGTTTCTTTATCTACTCTTCCTTTGGATTGGAGAGTTTGATCCATTTATATTTAATGTAATTACTCATAAGGCAAAATTAACTTTTGTCATCTTACATTTCTTTGTAAGTCTTATACCTTTTTTGTTCCTCCCTTCTTCCATTACTTCCTTCCTTTTTTTAGCTTTCTTTTATAATGAGCTATTTTAAATTACTTCTTCCCATATGAGTAGATAATTTCTTTACAGTTACTTTGGGGGATTATTTTTGACATCCTAAATCTATTACAATTTAGTTTGTGTTGATTCCAACTTGAAACCATGGCCTATACATACTCTTATCCCTGTGTCCCTCCCTTTTATGTTGTTCTTATAAAAAATTACATCTTTATGCATTGTGTGCTAGTAACAAAGATTTATGTTTGTTTTCTACGCACTTGAATTTTAGCCATATAAGAAAGACATAGCATTACAAATGAAAAATGCAATAATAATGGCATTTATATTTACCCATATTGTTGCTTACACAAGAGGTCTTTATTTCTTCATATAGCTTCAAATTACTATGCAGAGTCCTTTCCTTTCAACCTAAGGGACTCCCTTTAGTATTTCCTGTAAGGCACGTCTAGAGGTCATGAACTCCCTCCACTTTTGTTTGTCTGGAAGTCTCTTAAATTTCTCCCTCATTTTGGATGGACAGCTTTGCCAGATATATTATTCTTGTATAACAATTTTTTTCCTTCAGCACTTTAAATATGTCCTCCTACTGCCTTCTTGCTTCCATAGGTTTTATTCAGAAATTGGATGTTAATCTTATTAAGGCTCCCTTATACATGACACTGTTATTAAGAGTCTGAATAATCCTAGGCATTTGACAGTTTTATAATGTATTTTGGTGTAGATCTCTTTAGGTTCATTCTGCTTGGCATATGTTGAAAATATTGGATTTCTGTGTTCATAACTTTCATCAGATTTGGGAACATTCAGCCAGTATTTCTTCAAATATTTTTTCTGGCCCTTTATCTCTTCTCCTGTTGGGACTCCTATGGTGCATATATTGATATGTTTGATGGTGTCCCACAAGTTCATCAGATCTGTTCTCTTTTTTTTATTCTTTTGTTATTTCTCCTCTAACTGGACAATTACAATTATTTTAAGTTCATCAGTCCCTTCTTCTGCATCCTCCAATATGCACTGAACCCCTCTATTGAAATTTTCTTTTCAGGTAGTGTACTTTTCAACTCCAGTATTTCTGTTTGGTTCTTCTTCATAATTTCTATCTCATTACTGAAATTATCATTTTGTTCATATACTGTTTTCCTGATTTCCTTTATTTATCCATGTTTTCCTTTATTTCATTAATCATATTTAAAAGAGTTGTTCTGAGATTTTTGATTAGTAATTATAGAGAATGAGCTTCCTCTGTAATTTTTCCGTCTAATTATTTTTTTTCCCTGTGACTGGACCATACTTTCAGTCTCTTTGTATGTTTTTTAAGTTTTTGTTGAGAACTTGACATTTCTGAGTATTATGTTTTGGTCACTCTGGAAATCTTGTTCTCCCACTCCTTAATCTACCAGACTAAGAAGTAAAAAAAAGAAAGAGAGGAAAAAAGAAAAAAAAAAAAAAACCAACAAACATATACAACACACACAAGGTGCACTGCTTCTTCAAGTCTCATTATGTGCCAGTGGAAAGCTGGAAGCTGCTGCCTTCGAGGCCCAAACCTAGGCCAACACCCATGCTCAACCCACAGGGATTCATCAGAGAAAAAGACACAAAATAGAGAGAGAAAAAATCAACCAAACAATCAATCAAACAACAAAAAAGTTCATTGGCCCTTTATGTCCCACTATGCTTATATACAGTCAGAAGATGATGCTACCAAAAAGGCCAAAAGCCTAGTGTCCACCCTGGACCTTAAGAGATCTATCAGATCAGGAAATAGTCACATACAGAAAAGGAAAAACCAGCCACAGAAGGTACACTGGCTCTTTATGTCCCTACAGATGCTGATGGGAGGCTGGAAGCCAGTGCTGCTGGGATGGCTGAAGCTGGAGCCAATCTCTGCATGGTACAAAGTTTTAGCAACTGTTAAAATGGAATTTCCATTTACAGATATGGGAAGACTGAAAATACCAAGAGCTCAAGGTTGGGCAAGTCAAATTTGGAATGTTTATTGGATCTCCAATTGGAGATGCTGAATAACTTGTTGGGTACATGGGTCCAGAACTAAAGGCAGAGGTAAGAGCTATAAGGTATCTTTTAAAATATAAAGATCTAAAGGCGTCAGATTGGAATTCATGATATTTAAAGCCATGAGAATAGATGAGATGACAAAGGAGGGTAGATAGCAAAGAGATGTCTGGAGATGCCAGGACATTCAGAGATTGGGAGATGAAAGAAACCAGAAAAAGAGACATAAAAAAGTTTCAAAATGAAAGGGGTGATGAAATGAGAGAAAGGCTGCAGACATATGAAGATGAGGTCTAAGTGGCCACTGGGTTCAACAATATGGAAGTAACTGGTGATCTCAAAAGGGCAGTTTCAGTGGGTGTTGAGGTGGAAATCTCATTGAAGTAGATGCAAGAGGGACTGGGAAAAGAGAAATTAGAGACAATACAGACAGATCTCTCAAAGAGTTGGCTGTTGTGAAGGAAAGAAGAAAAGTAGGGACGGAACAGAGGGGCAAGAAGAGGACTTTTAGAGGTGAGAGAAATGACAGTATGTGGACAGAGTGACAGTCCAGTCCAGTGAGAGAGAAAAGGGGCACAGCAGTGCAGGAAGGGGTCCGGTGGAGGAGGGGTGGGCTGCTTTGATGCATTCATAACTGGAGAGAGGGTCTGCACAGACCCGGGGGGCAGGGAGGTGGGGAGGGGCTGGGGGGCCTTGGGGTTTCCCAACAGACTGGTTTCTCTGTACAGTGGGAAGCACGGTCATCAGGCGGGGAAAGGGGTAAGTGTGGGAGGCTAGTTCTCTCCTTGTCCCGGCAAGGCTCCCTGGCCACAGCAGTCAGACCAGGAGCAGCCCCAAGGCGGGGGCAGAGGGCACTGGCTCTAGTTACCCGGGCATGCTACGCAGTCTCACCCCAGCTTCAGCTGCACCCTGGCTTCCTGGAAAGGCAGTGGTCGTGCGAGCAAACAGGCCGGCAGCGGAGGTCGCCACCCGCAGTGCTTGGGGCAGTGCCCACACCAGCCGGCACCGGACAACACCTGCTGCCCTCAAGTCCCACCCTCCAGACGGCCCTCCACGTCCTCCTGCCCCACCTGAAGGACCTCCTCCCGGCCCGTGGGGACCCCTCGAGGGCAGCTTCCTTGCTCACCTGGGGCCAGCTTGATCTCCAGGGCGGTCCGGATGAGGGCCATCAGCGTGGATGTGAAGTGGACGGTCATGTCCTCACTGGAGATGGGCATGTTCATGCGGACCAGGCGCTGGGGAGGGAGCAGGGGCTGGTCAGCGCTGGTCAGCTGCGGCCACGCTCCACTCACAGGGCCACACCATGCTTGGTGTCCTGCAGGCTGGAGCAGGGTCTCTGCAGGTGCCTGGGCCTGAACTAGGCTGGGTGGGGCAGAGTTTTGCCAGTATTCGTCCTCACCCCCGAGCCCCCATCCTCACTGAACTGAGGACTCCCCTGGCTGCAGAAACAGGAAAATCCAGGTCAAAGAGTGAGCTTGGTGGCAGGCCAGTCCCCTTGGTCCCTCCTAAAGAACAGGCTTGCCCCAGCCAGGGGCCCCTCTCTGCACCTCCTGTGGCTGAAGGAGGGCTGTGTGGCTAACAGGTGGGACCCAGGTAGCAGGACCAAGGCTGGACAGCAGGCAGCCCACGCCAACTCCTGTCCAGCAGCCGTGCCCATGCACGACTCGCGGGGGCCCGGCTCCCAGGAAGTCCCCCCTGGAGAGTGACAAGCTGGCTTCAGCTCAGCCCCAGGAAGGCTCCTGCCAAGGGGAGTCTCACCCCCAGCCAGGGGCCTAGTGGAGGCTGGAGCCCACACCTGCTCTCTGGGACCCAGGACAATGGTCAGCTCCACCTCATGCCCATGTCCTGCCCATGAGCATAAACCAGGGTGCCCAGAACTACCCCCACCAGAATGCTGGCAAAGCTCCACTTGATGAGTCCAGGCAATGCCCATGACCCGCTGCCTCCAGGGGGGCGCACAGCTGCAGAGGCAGAGGCACTGCCCCCGGGGAGAGAGGGTAGCAAGCAGTGACCTCCCACTCCAGAGGAGAGCTCTGTCCAGGCACTTGAGGCTGCGCCCAGGCTCCAGGGCCAAGACGCTCTGGAGGGGCTGAGGGAGTGGTCCCGGGCAGCCGGCAGCCCCTCGGGGCCCTGGCCCTTTGGGCATCTCCTGGACCCCTGGCCGCCCAAACAGGCCATCCACTCCCCAACCCGGCACCCCCCTTGGTCTCTTGGGACCCAGAACCTCAGAGTCTGCTGCACGACTGAGAAAGGGCTCCAGGCACCGCCCGCCACCTTGACCCAAGTGTCTGTGTGGACAGAGCTCTCTTCTGGGGCCGGCAGCAGCCTGGCATGCAGGGCCTCGGGCAGGTTCAGCACGTGCAGTCAGCAGAGGGACTGAGGGCAGACCTGGCATGCGTGTGTTAGAGGAGGCTGGGGTGGCTGAGGGGGAATGGAGTGAGCACAGAAGCAGGGCGGGCTGGGCCCTGGCGCCTGTGCCCCCAGGAGGGAGGCCTGGGCGTTCCTCAACCTCTCCCAGGCCCTGCCCCAAGGCTGTCCCTGGTCTGTGCCCCGGGGGTAAGGGTGGACACTGCTTGCTTCCCCACTGCTGCTCTCCCCAGGGAGAGACAGCTCTCCCCACCAGGATGGGCTGCGGCCAGCCCTGGGGCCTCGCGGAGCTGCCAGTCCTCCAGGAAGCTGAGCTGTACCTGCAGGTCTGGGGGAGGGGAGGGGCAGAGGTAGGTGGGCCCGGGGCAGCCTGGCAGGGCCTGTCAGGGAAGGAAGCAGCAATGGGGGGAGTAAAGCAGGAGCAGCCACCAGCCAGGTGCAGACAGGAGGAGCGGCAGTGGACAGACAGACTGCAGACGAGGCCAGCCCCAGCCCAGCCCAGGCCCCCGGGGGGGAGGGAAGGCGCCGGCGTCTACCTTATATGCCACTCGGGCCGGGCACTTCTTCCCCAGGCCCAGAGGTGGGGACATGTGCTTCAGCATCTCAAACATGTCATTGTAGCTGATGCGCCCACTGGAGACCCAGGGGAGAGCCACGGACCATGTGGGGGTTGGCAGACAAGAGAACAGAGCCGTTAATCAGCAGCATCAGGCTACACGTCAAGACCGAACACCGCGAGGGCTTCCTGGCTTCCCACCGGATACCTGCCCCACCCAACCGCCTCGCCCTCCTGTCCAGCGACCCCAGAATCCCACTGCCACGCACTAGCCCCCAAGGCCGGGCCGTGGTGGAGGAGGCTGACGTCTAAGCAGCAAGCTGGAGGGGATGAGCAAGGCCTGCGCCGGGTCGGCTTTGGAGTGTTAACTTCCTATTTTACTTTTAGGAATCCACAGATGGTGCCAAATGAGAAAATGGTTGTTTTCACCACGCCAGGGGGACAGTTATGTGAAAGACGGGGCTGTGGCTGGAGAACTACCAAGAAACATCAGCTTTCTTTCGTGGTCGAGATTTCCTTTCAAATTAGGTTGGAGGCTAAAAAGACGGAAAGAAATCTAAAGCAACGTAGAAAACTAGAGCAGGGGCACACACTGTCCTGGGGAGAGCCCCCAGGCTCACGGGCTGCGGCTGGGGCCGGCGGGCAGGGAATGGGGGTCGAGGCAGGTGAGCAGCCTGGGCTGGGCCGTGGCCTAAGCCCCCCCTGCACACTGGGGTTGACCCCCAGGGTGGGGCCGAGAGCCCAGGCCTCTGGACGGGAAGGCACCTCTGCTGAGTGTTTCTGAAGGAGCGGGGCAACCAAAGCCTGGCCCTCTACCCTGGGGCGCTGGACCTGTGGCCTGGGGTCCCTAGAGAAAGCCGGAGCGCAAAAAGGGGAGAGCCTTTCCTGCCGGGGTCCGCCCTCCTCCTCTGGGGGCTCTGGGGCCGTTGAGGGGGCAGGAGACTGCCCTGCTCCTCTGATCTGGCCCCGAGGGCTGCTGAGCTCGGCCGCTGGACGCAGGGAGACGCTGTGGCTCTGCAGGCTGCACCCTGGACGCACCCTGGGCGCTCTCCTGAGGCCGCCTGCCCCAGCTGCGGAGGGGCGCTTGTTCTGCCGTGTCGGGGCGGCCCCGGGTGGGGCCTGTGGTTCGGGCAGGGAACAGCGAGTCTGGGGGCTCTGAAGTTGCACGCTTGTAGGCCAACCTACAGGGCAGCTCGTCCCTAAGCCCACAGGTGGCGCAAAACAATGCAACAGACTGTACAAATCCTTACAGTGAATCCAGCAACTGGAAAGGAAACGTCAGAGGTTACGGCAGGCAGCCGAGGGCCCCAGGCATGCAGCCCACTGGGGTGCAGGCGAGGGGGGTGGCCCAGGGCAGCTGCCTGCCAAGGGACTGGGGGTCAGGGTGCCCCGGGGGGTGCAGAGATGCCAGGAAACTCCTGCAGGCGGCAGGCAGGCACCCCGGGGGGCACAGAGGCGCCCCACCTGCCTGGGGCACCCGCTCAGCCAGCTCCTCCCCTTCCGCTCTCGGGCCTCCTCACTGTGCTCTAGACACCCCGTCCCTTCCTGCACACCCCGGAGGCTGCCTGCCCCTGCCACCCTGAGCATCCCACCCCTCTCTGCAGCCGCCATCTGGCTAAGGACCTCCTGCCCTGGGTCTCTTCTCTGAAAACAAGGGGAGAAAGTGAGCCCCGCTTTGCCCATAAACCCAAGGCCTTGCTACTGCTCGAGGGGCTGGGTACAAGGACAGGCCTCTGAGCCCCGCAATGGCCCCCACCCCGACTCAAGGCTTGTTTCTTTGCCCGTCATCCTTGGGCCACTGAGCTTTCCAGACACCGTGCCCGATACCACCACTCCCTGATTCAACAAAACTGTCCGACTCTCCCCACCGCCTAAAAAGTAAATCCAAAACTACTTGTTTCGTCCAAATTTCAAGGCCCTTCTCAACTGTCCGAGCTGTCCTTCGCAGCCTCTCTGGTGCCTTCTACCCTCCAGCTGGACACGAGGCCACAGCCCTCACCCTTCTCCAGGGCCTCCTGCTGCCCCTTGCCTGCACTCAGCTGGGAGGTCTCTGGGTCCCCAGCACACTGCAGATACTGGGTGATGGATGAACACGAGCAGCAGGTCTGCTCAAAGCAGGTGTGATGGCATCTTAACGTCTTTGAAGCTCTGCACTTCACCTCAAAGTGCTGAGGGGGCTCGGAAAGGTGCCAGCTCCATGCCTCTCTAATCCCTGCATACACATGCACACTTGCGTGTATGCCCACAAGTACTGCATATGTATATATGTAGACACATGCATGCACTCAAGCTTGCATATACACACGCTCGTGCATGCACATGTATGCACATTCATGTGCACACGTACAATGCACACATGTGTGTATATGTCCATCCATGCACACTCATGTTCACATGTACACTCAGAGACATGCACACCTGTGTACACATACATGCTTAGTTACACATATGCACGCCCACGTGCTCGCATACATGCCCACACATATGCACACATCGACACATGCACACGTGTGCAGATACACACTCATACACATGCAATCTGCACACTTGCAGCCCATGTATGTGCACACATAGGTACACAAAGCACACGCATGTGTACGTGAACACACAAAATTCTTGACGAATTTCACAAAGTTGCGTTGTTATTTCAAAAATTTTCCCAAAGAAGAGGGAGAAATCCACACGGTTTCCTGGGAAATAAGACAGCTACGTCCAGTGTGGAGGCTACGGACAGTTTCGAGGCTCGCAGGGTCAGAACCGGGTGCTCGGTGCCTCTGCGGGGCCTCGGCTCCCCTGCGCGGAGCCAAGCTGGGTGCTGTGCCTGGGCGGGGTGGGAGTCGCAGCTGTCTGGGCTCCCTCGGCCACAGACCTCCGCGGGTGAGGCTGTGGGGTGCTCTCTACTCCTCAGTCAGCTGCTTCTGCATCACGTCACCACCGCCTGTGCCTGCTGGCGGCCCTGGTGCCGTTCCCTCCAGCCCGCAAGGCTGTCGACGGCCAGCTCCTCGCCCGGGTCTCCCACTTCTGCTCCTGCCTGAGGGAGCGTACAGCTCACCACCATCTGAGGATGTCGCCTCCGGCCTTTGCCTTTAGACCAAACAGCGTTCTATAAAGCACCCCTGGTTTTCAGCAACATTTTCTCCTCCAGAAAGATGTGCTGCAGACGTCGACTGTCCAGACCCCAGGTGGGAGGTCGCTGAGCGCTCACCCGGCCCCACCTCTCCTGCAGCCTCTCCTGCCCTTTGCCTGAAGGGTGCCGGGCTCTGGGTGGGCCGGCCTGCCCCTGATCTGAACGAAACCCCTGTGTGCATGTTCCTGAGCCTACAGACTCCGGCAGAAGTGCCAGACGCTGCAGGGGAAACGTGTAGACTGTCAGGCACACAGTGGGACTCTCCAAAGCCAGGAACACAGAAGCAAAAACATGAAACACAAACAGCAGTGACGCCTAGTCTGCACCTGTGTAAACGTCGTAGTTTTCACTGGTGTGGCAAATGCAATGGAGACAGTACAGGCGGAGGAGCCCGATGCACCTGCGCAAGGCCTGATGGTGCCCTCGCCCAGGACTGTCCAGACCGGCAGGGACCGCACAGCTGCCTCCTGTGGGGGCTGAGGAGGGCAGGGAGGGGCCTGGCCTTCCGCCCTCAGGCCCTCTGGGCCCTGCGGGCAGGAGTATCTGTGAGGCCCCGAGGGCCGGGCAAAAGGCTCCATCCAGGCCCACGGCTGCAGCAAAGGCACGGAGCCCCCTTCCCTGACCGTCGCCTCCAGGCCCCTCCTCAACAGGGGGTGTGGGGGCGGAGCTGTGCAGGGGGGCGTGGGCAGGCAGCTGGGGCTGGGAGGAGGGCATGGACTGTGCTGCACCTGGCCGGGGTCTCTGGGGACCGCCGGCCCCCGTTCACTCACACACCCATTTGTTCACTTGCACCTTCGCTGAATGCGCTCCGTGAATGAGACATGGGGCTGAGCAATCTCACCAAAAGCCGGGTCTCCAGCCGCCTCCGCCCCGGGTCCTGCCATGCAGAGGGCGCGCCCAGCTCACACTGCTTGTGCGAGCGAGCGAGCAAATGGATGGAGGAAGGAGCAAACGGACTGTGGGTGGGCGAGCCCTGTTGCTTCGCCCTCCTGAGTGCGCGCTCTGCTGAGCTCAGGGCTCTGCCCTGGAACGGGGTCTCAGGCAGCTCAACTCCCCATCCCAGGCCCTCCGCAGTCACCCCCACTCACACAGCACAGCAGCCCTTTCATACCACAACCAAAGGTTCGCAAGCCCTGGGGCCTCCCAGCGCTCACGTGTCACCCGCAGCAGTTCGCTGAGTGCAGTGGACGCTGTGCTGTGCTGGGACCGGCCCTGCCCAAGAGGGAGACCTCCAGCCCCCGGGAAAACCTCTTGCAGCCCCCAATCACTTTCCCCAGGAAGCCCCTGAGCTTGCGAGGAGGGTGAGGACAGGAGACGGGCCTCGCTGTTCCCGCCCACCATCCCGCCACCCCTCCACGGGAAGAGGAGCCCCTCAGGCCCTGCAGGAGGCAGGCGCAGCGCCGAGCCCCCACGACCCGGCGAGCCTCCCTTGGTCTGTTTCTCAGACCCTGGGAGGGACACAGAAGCCGAGGCCGAGGACAGTCTGCCGGGGGGATGCCACCCCGTCCTGTGTGGAGTGGGGCACACCCCAGGGGCAGTGGCCTGAGGAGTACCCCGCTCGCAGCCAGTCCGCAGCGGCGCCTGGCCCTTCCTGAGGTCCCGGGGGCCACTCACCACGCGGCCGGGTCGTATTCAGCCCAGACGCGGAGGAACTCGTCCAGGTGGTGGGGCCCTAGGATGGAAGAGTCCCGCGTGAGGTACTCGAAATTGTCCATGATGACGGCCACAAAGAGGTTCAGCATCTGCAGGCAGGAGCAGAGGGCGACACGGAGAGAGCCCTCTGGGCCGCTGTGCAGGGTGGCGAGCTGCTGGCCAGGCTGGCCACGGCTCGTCCCGGCCCCCCGCTCCCCCCTGACCCGTCCCCCAAAAGCTGCTGCTGCCCAGCCCCTTCAGGCCTGCAGGCCGCCCGCCCACCTCGGGGCTGCCGTCCTCCCCCGCTCAGGCTGGCCTTTAAGGAAGTCAGTGGGGGGGGTCAGGAGCTTGTGCCTGGAGGCCGTCACCTGGGTCTAAGCGTGGGCTGGCCACCCGGCTGCAGAGCCCGGCCTCTCCCAGCCCTGGGTTTTCCCTGTTCCTTCGACGCCAGGCTCATGGGCTGGTGGCAAAGACAAACACACAGTTTCGAGCCAATCGCTGTCAGCAGGTGTCATGACTTCACCTCTGGTTTCCTCGACGGTGCCCCAAATCTCAGTCTAACTTAGACCTGCCACCCCAAACCAGCCCCACTCTCCTACCGCATTCCTGCGCTCGCAGACGAGCCAGGCCCGAGGCGTGCCAAAGTGTGAGCAGAGCAGGCCACCTCCACGGGGGGTGCCCAGAGGCCGTGCTCCCAGCCTCAGGCGAGGCGAAGGCACAGGTGCGAGCAGGGAGCCCCTCGCTTCTGTGGGAGCAGACCCCAAGGGCCGTGGCCACACAACACCCACTTGTAGAGAAGGCCAGACAGGGATTTTCTGATTCGTTCCAGACATGTCCAGGGATTACTGCCCATGGGTGCTGCAGCCTCGAGAATGTGGCTCGTGGAACTGACTCTGCAGCCAAGTGCGCAGTGAGGCCAGGCTGCGAGGCTGGACCCTGCGGAGAGCAGCACCCGTAGCCCTCTCCTCGGGACGCCCTGCCCTCCTGCCCCAAGTCTTCACTGGGGTGACCCCAATGTACAATCCTTTCCTTGGTTTCTAGCAACTAATGAAGCACAACCCACGGGTTTTCCATACTTCTCTTACCTACACACGGGCTCATTTATCTCAGCTGACCACCCCCACCTCCCTCCAGACCCCCCCAGACCTACAGCCACCAGAGGAAGCCCCGTGCCGCCATCATCCTGAACGTGCTCTGCAGCTTCTGCTCAGGCTCCACAGGGACGTTCCTTCTCCATCCTCTTCAAAAAACCACCTGTTCTGTAATGCCCCTGCCACTACCACCCTCTCCCCTTGTCCATGGAGGCTAAGCTCCCGGATCACTGCTAGCCCCCTTGTGCCCCCGTCATCTCGTCATGCCACCCGCTGCTGGGCCTCTTGCGCTCTGCTCACGCCCGCCGCCCGCCTCACAACTCCTTTCCCTGGGCTTCTCGGCGGGGGGCTCCTGGCAACCTCCAAGCCTGGACTCCCGAGCCACTGCGCTCCACGGCTCGCTCCCTCCAAGCCCGCATTCTCAGGTCGCAGCCCGCAAAGGCCTCCCACGACAGCGCCACTGTCCTCACCTCCCCACTGGCGTGCCGTCCCACGCCCAGCCCCACACCCAAAGCCCCCTGGCCTTCTTTCCCTCGCACTTGTCTGGGAAATCCCAGCTCTAAAGAACCCACTTCCCTACCCACTTGAGCAAGGGGAGAATGCCACAAATGGTGCCAGCCTGGCGTGCGCAGTGGCCACAGCTGTGACCTTGTGCCCCCGTAGCATGGGCTGTTCTTGGAGGGCTTGTCTCTGCATCTCTCGTGGTCTCTTGAGCCTGCTCTGATAAGGCTTCCGATCCTACCAGGTTTCTTGTGAGGGTAACTTTGCAAACCCAACGAACAATTCTCAGCTTTCATCTTCCGTGTTCTCCCAACCATACTCCACGTCTACGAGGCTCCTGCCCTCTGGAGACGGTTTCTTCCTTCCTGGTCCTGGTTCCCCGCTCTGCTACTGCCTGACCTGGAGCCGATGCTTCTTCTTGACCCTACACGCCCCAGGGCGGATCCTCAGCCACCCTCTCCATCCCTGTTCCTTCCCACCTTGGTGTTTCTTAAAGGTGAGCGCACGCAGTCACCTGGAGAGCCTATGACACTCAACTCCTGGGTCCCACTCCCAGAGACACAGCACATCTGGAAGGGCCCAGGAATCTGCATTTCTACAAGCTCTTGGGTATCACCTAAGCCCACAGTGGGCAGCAGGGACCGAGAGGGAACCATCCAGCCCCATAAATGCACAGACTGATGTCGATTCCAGCCCAGATCTGGGAGGCGTCTCGACCACCCCGCCCTGGCCTCACACTGCTGCTCCCCAATCCCCCGTCTCAGGGTTGGCCCATGTCCGCGGGGTCTCTCACACCATGTCCGGTCCGTCAGCCACGTCAGCTCCACCCTGGAGGTCCAGTCCCCTCCACGGCCTTGCCCCTGCCCAGGCCACCTCACCCCTCGCTGTCCCTTGCTCACTCCCCAGCCCCCTCCTGATGAAGCACACAGAAACCAGATGCGTGTCTGCAGCACAGACCACCCATGTCACTCCTCCTCGCCCCCAGGGCTCCCTGCTGGGCCTGGGGACAAGTCCAGGCTCCAGGATGGGCCTGGCCTCCCTGCTCCCCACACACGCCTCTCCTTGGCCTGGCCAGCCGAGCCTGTCGGCTGCAGAGCTCCTGCTCTGTATCCCGCCGCCACAGTCGAAGTCCTTCAGGAGCTGGAAGCTAAGGGACACCCCGGGAAGCCGAACACCTTTCTCCAAGGCAGGAGCTCAATGCTGATGGGACTCCTAGGCTTACAGCCTCTGGAGGAAAAGCCCACCAACCTGGAATCTGCTTGTAGCATGGCACGGCAAGACCAGAGCTCACCAGCAGACGCGGTGGGCCGCCCCACGGCTACCACTTACCAGGAAGGAGCAAAGGAAGATGAAGGAGACGAAGTAGAAGTAGGCAAAGTCACTCCCACACTCGCTGGCGTTGGCGTGCTCGTCGCAGGCCCGGTCGCTGAGACAAGACAGCATGATCTCGTGCCAGGCCTCCCCTGTGGCACTCCTGAGGAGAAGCAGAGCGCGGGAGGGCAGAGAATGCCCAGGGCGAGGTGAGCCAGGGCGGGCACGCGCACACCCTGCCTGCGCCCCACGGGAGTGTTTCCTAAGAATCTTCTGGCATTAGATTTCCAAACTGATCATTAACTGATAAAGAGCTAGTTAATAAATTAATCCAGTCCACAGTGAGCTTTCCTCCATGGATGGGTGGCACTGAAAACGAACATGCCCACAGCCAAATTCCCGATCTGCTCCCAAAACTCGCTCTGCCCCAGCCTTCCTCATGCCTCCCATGTCCCGTGAACACTCAGGGACCCCGCCCTGGGCAGCCCCACCTGCATGGCACACCTGGGCACACCTGGTCACGCGGCCAGCACCAGGGCTGTACCAGGTCAGCTGCCAGACCACAGAGGACTGGGCGGAGGCTGGGCCCACCCACTCGGGGGCAGCTGCCTGAGGTGTCCACTGGGTCTGGCGAGGGGGCTCAGGTGACATGCCCACCAGGGGGTAAGAAAAACTTTTGGTACCAGTGGCCTGAAATTGCAACTGGCTTCAAACACACAAGGCAAGATATTAACAGATGAAGATGAAACAAAAGTAACAGATAGTGCTCAAAAGAACAGCATTGTTTAGGGGAAAGTATACACTCCAGGAGGCAAATTCATGTGATGCAAAGAAACAAGAGGCAGCACTCTGCAAGCAGCTCAGCAGCCCTGACTCTGGTCTCAGCACCACCGTTCACAGAAAACAGCCAGAACCCTGAAGGGGGTGGGGCCCCCTGAGCCAGGACTGGGTGTCCTGGGGTCCCCTGGGCTGGCCTGGGAAGGGGGTGTCCTGGGGTCCCCTGGGCTGGCCTGGGACCTTGGTTCGAGGCATTTCCGTAAAGGAGCAGAGGTGGTAAACCCCTGGAAGGGGCCCAAGGCCCCGTCTGAGCTCGGCTGCCCCTCACGTCAGTCCCTTCCCTCCGGGCAGGCTGCCCTCCCTGCCCGCACATGCCAGTCCGAGCGCCCACCGACAGGACGAGCCGCACCCGCACCAGCAATGCACCCCCACGAGGGGCCCTCAAACCAGCCCCGCGGCCCGAGCTCTGCACGGCTTCTTGGCCAGGCTGTACCGCGGAGCCCAGGAGCCCTGGACAGATGGCAGTTCAGCCCCGGATTCTGGGAGGGGCTGGCCTTGGGGGCCCTTTGGGGAAGGAGCTCAGGGAGAGGAGGGGCCGGGAGGGCCATGCGGGAGTGCGGGGCCATCTGCAGCTGGGGTGTGGGCCCCGCAGGTGTGCCCTCAACTTTCCACCTGCTCTGAGAGCAGGGAGCAGCCCAGGGGGCACAGGGAAGTCAGCAGCTCAGGGCTCCAGCAGCGTACCTGAACAGCAGCATCAGGGCTTGTAAGAAAGTCCGAAAGTTGTTGTGCCGGTTGATGCTGGTGTCATCGTCCAGGGCAATATTTCCAAAGACCTGCAGAGTAAGGAAAGGGGGTGCTGACACAGTTGGTTTCTGGGAGCCAGGGCCCGGTAGGCATGGGACAGGCCCGTGAAGCCACGCCCACAGGGATGTGGCACTCCGCCCCACCCTGCCATGGCCACGGGCCTTCCCAAACCCCGTCAGCACCCGCCTCTGCCTCTGGGCACGCTGTGGTGCGCAGCCTGCTTCAGCGCAGCTCTACGTGTCCACGGAAGAGGCTGAGGCTGAGTTCACAGCGTTCTGCCATAGGTAAGAAGGGAAGTGGTTTCCATTTCCCTTATCAGATCACACAGGAGTAATCGAACTGGTAATAGCTCTAATAGGTCATTTGAAACTGCAACCATTTCACAATGGGTTTTTTAATCCATCTTCCTTTTTTTTTCAGAGTAAGAAATACAAACAAGTCAGTAACTGAATTTAGCTTATAGTTCGGTATCCAGCTGAAAAACTTATGAACTGTCACATCTCCATTGAAAAACAAAGATAGGTGACATTCCTGCTGGTGTTTATCACAGACCAAAGCAGGAAAATCAGAGTTCTTTTAAATGACATTGATCTCAGCACATTTTAAAGCAAGAGAACTTTCCCTGACAGAGATCACCTAACCTCTAAGACATGGCACCATCCCATGCTAAATTAGCATTTCATTCCTACTGTTGGAAAGTGGCCGGATGCCAAAGGTTTATTATGACTGAGATACGAGTTGGCATCTTTTAAGTGCTCTTCCAAAGTAGCTGGCGGGGTATTCTTTGGTAAAATAAAGGAAATCTAGAAGATGGAAGCTGAATTTGACCAAGGGCAGGGATGAGATATGACCCTGGGGACCTCTCAGGTGTGGGAAGAGGAGCAGCTTCACCAGATAAGGGGTGGGGGCTCCCCTCCAGAACTGCTGCCAGGCTAACACTCAGCCTCCTGCATGTGGCCCCTGCTCCCCCAGCCTCGACTTAAATGTGTGCACCTTTGCTGTGGCTGGACCTGGAGGCCACTCCACCAATGGAGGACCCTCTTGACAGAAGTGGGGTGCATCTGCTTGGAGGGACAACAGGGAGGTGTCAGAGTGGAAGCCCCATGCCCAGGCCAGCTGCATGACCCCACCCATAAGTCTTCTCGAGAATTAAAAACGTGTATAAAGGACCTAAAATAGTGACTGGATCATGGTAAATGCTCAAGTGCTAGTTTATGATCATCACTGAATGCCCAAGATCGACTCCTTCTGCGCAGTGGACAGGAGCCGCGCACACGCCCACCTGGCCGGGCAGGTGCACCCACCTGCATGCCGATGATGGCGTAGATGAAGAAGAGCATGGCGATGAGCAGACACACATAGGGCAGGGCCTGTGGAGATGGGGGCGTGTCAGGGCGGGCAACGGTGTCCCTGCGCCACTGACCACCCAGGGTCTTGTCTATAAATTGGGGTTGCAAAACCCACCCCGAAGCTTTCCTAAGAATCACAAATATCATCCATGGATACCTTAAAAACTACGTACAAGCAAAGGCAGGACAACACTCTGCCCTACCCTCCCCCCCAGCCGTCCGGAAGACTGGCCAAGCAGGAGGGTCAAGAGCCCTGGCAGCCATCCCTGCCGGGGCCCACCTTGAAGGACTGGACGAAGGTCCACAGCAGGATGCGGATGGTGTAGCCCTGGCGCAGCAGCTTGATGAGCCGCGCGGCTCGGAAGAGGCGCAGGAAGCTCAGGTTGATGAAGCCGTGCTGCAGGGAAGAGACGGCCCTTCGGAAATCAGCGCCCCACAAGCTCAAGAACGCTGCTCCCCTGCCCACAACCTCCCCCCAGGTGTCTCTAGTTGTTAAAAACAGCAGTTCAAATAAAAAATAACCACCTCACAGTCTAAGCAGCAATCAGCCACCAGAAAACCTCCCAAAAGTAAATCGCTTCTCATGCAGCAAACCAGAGAAAACCTCCTTCCACAGAGAGAAACCCTCTTCCAAGCAGCCCCGGGCCAGGTGGAGCTGGGCCTCAAACCAGAAGCCTCGACAGCGACCGTCTCGGGACACACGAAGCTATGTGCAAGTGCTGGGCACGGCCCCTTGTCCACTGAGTGCCCTGACGGGCCTCTCCTGGGCTTCGCAGTCAGGCCCTCCCCTCGGGCTCAGCCAGGGCTGGCAGGTGCGGCTCCTCTAGGCTGCTCCAGATCCCTGCAGGCACCTCCGGCCTGGCTCAGCTGCGGCAGCAGGTCTGCTCTGCAGAGCCCGGGCAGGTCTTAGCACTGTTGCCTCATCCAACGGGCTCAGAATCACTAACTCCTGGACTCCGAAGATGGCCTGAAGGGCAGGCTCCACCCCGGCCCTGGACACCTCGACCCCAGGACCACCTCCCACCACATTCCTGGGACGCACAGGCTCCAGGGAGGTGTTTGTGCTTAGGTGTGGGGGTACTGTGTGTGGCCAGCGTGGTCACCTGCCTCTCTACTTAGAGACCAGAGCACAGCGCCCGGAGCAGCTTCCTGCCCCTCCAGCATTTTCAAATGTGCAGGCAGCTCAGGATGACAGGCCTGTGTTGTCAGATGTGGTCACCAAATAAAGAGGGAAGAGAAGCAGAAGGGACGAGATGGCCGCGGCAGGAGCCCAAGCCGGAGGCGGCTGGCAAGGCCGGGCAGACCACGCAATCCCTCTCCGGAGCTGCCCGTCTCTGGGTCGGCGGTCAGCGGGCAGCCCTGCACCCCACGGGGCCCCAGGCCCGTCCTCATCCTCCCAGCAGGCGGATTCAGTCCTCGCGGTGGCCGTGGGGCCTGGGGCAGGCTTTGCACTCCAAAAGGCCGTAGGGGTTGCTGGCACAGGAGCGCTGAGGTGGCCAGGATCAGCGGGTGGACCTCCAGGGCATGGGCTGTGCACAGCTGTCCCTGCCAGCCCCCCCCTACCCAGGCTGGGTAAGGCACTCGGGCCAGACCAGACAGCACCACACGGCACGTGTACGGCCCGTCTCAGAGGATGCATGTGGGGATGGACCGACGCAGCAGCAGCTTGCTGGCAGTAAGGGGGTTCCAAGCACCTAGAGCCTCTGGGGGCACCCACTCTGAAGCCCCTGCTCGGCGGGTCGGAGCCTGGGCTGTGGAAACACAGCACCTGCCCAGCTCAAAAGCAACCTGCAATGAGGCAGCTGCCAGGGACGAGAAGACGTCCTCAAGATACGGGAGAGCACAGGACCCGAGACAGAAGACAAACAGGGCAAGGGAAGGGCACTGCAGAGAACCAGTGCACTAAGCCACGCAGCCACACGTGCCCACCCCGCCCGCCCACGCTCCTCAGGGCCTCCCTGGGGGGCAGGGGTGGCAGGAGGCAGGCAGCCCCCGAGAGCATGAAGACTGGATGTGAGGGGCCGCCAGCCCACCCCCTGGTCGCGACCGGGCCCCTGCTCCTGGAACCCCATGGTTTCTGTTGCACAGTAGAGGAGCTGCGCCCACCTCATGGCCGGGCCCTTCCTCACCGCCCCTGACCCTGCATCTAGAAGGCAGAGCCCAGAGGCACAGCTTGCATGCCGAGTGGGCATGGGTCCCGGACTCCTTCCAGCCTGACCTCCTTATCTGCAAAACGGAGATGCCAGGACACTCACACCCCTGGTGAGGAACGGCCGCGCCTCACAAGGCTCCGGCCATGACAGTAACCGCACAGCCCCAGGCCTGGCTGGGCAGCCCGGTGCCAGGTGCTCCATGGTGTCTGGTCAGAGGCCCAGGCCAGGGAAGCCTCCTCTCCAGCTCAGTGGGCAGGCCAGGCCCAGCGCCGCTCCGGCCCAGCGTGAAAGCAGAGTCCAGCTCTCACTATGCAGCTGCGACTCTATGGGGACAGGTGATCTTTCTAAAAAATAATTGTAACCGCACACACATACACATCACCTAATATGTCAGGAGGCGACACAGGTGCCAAAGAAGGGCAGAAGGCAGGGTGAGAGCAGAGGCAGGCAGGAAGGACTCTGAAGTTAGGAGCCAAGAGGACAGCTGGACATTTCCGTGGCATCGAAGGCATGCTCTCAAAACGCGCTCCTCCCTCCAGCCGTAACACCCAGTCACAAACTCTCACAGGAGTCGCAAGGATCTGCTACTGTCTATGGATTTCCACAGCTGCCTCTGCAGCTGGGGCTGCTCCCCGATACCTGGGCTCCCCTCTGAAAATTCTGACAGAGCTGGAAGGTAGGCCCACTTGTTACGACCCACCTCGGAAGAAGGAGCTCCGAGCCCTCGCTCTGCTGTCTCCTGGAGTGGACCCTGCTTCGCTCCACTCAGGCAGGCTCTCCAGGTCCCAAACACGCCACGGTGGCTGCCAGCCCCTTCCAGCCCCGTGCCCCAAGCCCATCTTCTGGGGAAGGGTCTGTCCAGGGAGGCGCTCCGGAGACTCTCCAGGGCCACAGGGGATTGCCGAGCGGCTCTGCCTGTCAGCGGGTTGGCTGTGCAACAGAAACCATGGGCCCTGCAGAGCACGGGACCAAAGGCACATCCTGGAAAACCTTCCTGTTCTGAGCCAGCCCCAGTAGGAGAAAGGGCCCTGGACACCCACTGTTCCAGGCCAGAGCCCCCATCTCCATCCTCACTGGGTCCTGGGATCTCAGTCCCTGGGAGGGCTCTCAGAAGCCGCTCCTGGACTCCCAGGAGGCAGGGTAAGGGCAGAAAGGAGCAGGTGCAGCACGTGCCATACACACAGGCGGGGGGATGGGGTGGGACCGAGAGCCACAGGAAACAAGAAGGCAGCGGAGCAGCGCAAGCAAAGCGGAGCAGAGCAAAGCAAGGCGTTTTAAGAACTGTTTAAAGTCATGAAACCAACCGTTTCCTATATGTGATGTTTTCATGGATGGATATTTGCATATTATTTACGAATTGGATGGTTTGAGCAGCAGGTGCACAACATACAGACGGAGACATGGGTTTTCGCATTGTATGTTGATTGGATGGCGTGAGTCAGCAGGTAGGTTAGGTAAATCAAGAATAAGAACAGAAAACAAAAGAGAAAACGAGTCACCAAGACAAGCAAAAACTCTGAACACATCACTGGAAAATTTCAGGTTTTGGTAAACTGCACATTTTCCTAAGATGCATCAAATCAAAACATGTTTTTGAAACCTGTAGGTTATGCAGACAGGGTGGCATTCATTTGCATTTCCATTTGTAATGCAAATCCAAAGATGATTCACAGACATTTTTATTTTTTAATTTCCAGGCAAAGAAATCAATGTCAGTTTTATGCTTTTTCCATTCCCCCCTAGTTTCCTTGCTTAAGACTATTGCTGTATTTTGACTTTGAAGTTGGGGGTGGGAACTGACACTCATTTTTGCCTAAGAAAAAAGTACATTCACAAAGCAAACATATGAAGTGATTTTTATGAAAAAAAACCCACGAATCCATGTGAAGGGTTTTCTTTCATCTTTTCTCCTCCAGGCAGTGCAGGCGGAGGAGCTGCATTCAGGGCAGGGGACCGGGAGCGTCTCAGACCACCCCAGCCTGAGCCCGGGCCTGGCCACCAGGACACTGCGGCGGCCACGGAGGGGCCACGTGACGGGGGCTCCAGCACGCGCCCAGCAGCCCCGGCGCCAGCAGGCACACCCATGCAGAAACCCCAAAAGCTGCGTCCTTGACGTTGGGATCGCGATGCTCAGAGCACTTCACCTGGAGGGACAGACTCCTGCTGCCCAGGAGGCCCATAGGGGCCAGAAACCACATGGCCTAGACGTTCCCGGGCACAACCCCCCACCGAGGGGCCGGGCCTGGCCAAGGCCACACCAGGACAGGGGACAGAGCCACCCTGGCTCTGCCTAAATGGCAGAGGGAGGCTTTTTAGCCTGGATTACTCAGATCATTAACTTTTAAAACCATGAAATAGTTTGCATGAACAAAAGAATATAAATGCATGTGTACACATACATACACTTAAAAATAATAAAGCTAATATTCATATATTCATCAACCAGCTTGATAGACGGCCACCCTTGCAGTCTATCTGCCCAAATGTAGCAACTATCCTTGATTCTTACTAATCCCTGCTTTTCTTTACAGCCTTACCACACTCCTCACATGTGTTATACCTTCGTCTGCTCATAAGCTGCATGATAGGACCACATGGTAGGTGGTCTTCTATGACTTACTCTTCTGGCTCAATGTTTCTGAGGCATCATATTGACAGGAATGTAATTTATGCACTTTTCACTGCTACATGGCATTTCATTCTATCAAAACACCCTCACTGACCGATGCATTCTACTGCAGATGGATATCCAGATGCTTCCAGTATTGTGCTGTCATGAGCAAGGTTGTATAAACAGCTGTGCAAACATCTCCAGGTTCATCTGTATGAGACATCTCCTGGGATATATGCCTAGCAGTGAAGTTGATGAGTTGTAGGTGTGCATATTTTCAACTTTCTAGGTCAGGCCAAACTTCTCCAGAGAGGTTGTACCCATTGCCGCCCCTGCCTGCAGTGGACATTCTGGCTGCTCTGCACCCTTGCCAACACTTAGTATTGCAAGGGTTTCTAATGTTTGATAAGCTGGTAGGTGTGAAACAACATCTCAACATTGTTTCAGTTTGCATTTGCTTGGTTTTATTTTCCTACGCTTATTGGTCATTTAGGTTTTTCATTCTGTAAGACACCCAGTCGTACATACCTTTTGCTCATTTTTCCATTGGTTGTTTATTTTTATGATTGACACCAATCCCCTGACAGTTATTTGGAAACCCCGTTACCCTCTGGCCATGCCTTCCCAGTCTTTTCTCTGATGCCCAGCTACTAAATGTTGCCGTGTCCAAGAGCTCAGTTGCTTGTTTTCTCTCCTTTATTGATCTCATTCAGGTGTAGGGATCTGATACCACCTTGTATGTTTCATTCCCAATTTTTTGTGCCAGCTTGGACCTCTCCTCCAAACTCCAGGCCCATCCTTCTAGCTGCTTGTTCTAGGAGATGCCTCAAACACAGCCTGACCTGCTGACCTTTTATACCCACATTCTTTCCCATTTCAATTAATAGCAATCCATTTTTTCCAAGTGCTCAGGCTAAAAAAGTTTGTCATCATTCCTGCCTCATCTTTCATCTTACATCTGGTCTATCAGCAGCTCTGCCTTTAAAAGATATCCAGAGTTGGACCCAGATCAAGATGGCAGAGTGAGATGCTTCGGGGCTCTGACCCAGACAGAAGCTTTGAACAACCATCAAGAACTGTAAAGATTTCTTTCTCAGGGATCCAGAAAAGAGTGCAGCAATAGGTGTCCATTGACTTCAGCTTCTTGCTTCCTGTAGCTCTCTGTCTGAATTTCATTTCACTTATAAAGGACTCCAATAAGAGGATCAAGCCCCATCCTGATCAAGTAACCTCATCAAAACGTCCTACTTACAATGGGTTCACATCCATGGGAATGGATTAGGTATTTGAACATGTTTTTCTGGAGTACACAGCTTCAAACCACCATAGTACTAAATAGGCTCAAAGTGCTAAAGGAAAGCATAGACAAAGAATTTAAGGTAATCAAGAAAACAATAGATGAACACTAACAGACTATTAATAGAAAAATGGAAATTATGAAAAGGAACCAAACAGAGCTAAAGACCATACTAACAGAAATTTAAAATTCCAAAGAGGGGTTCAACAGCAGATTGGCACTGGCAGGAGAAAGAACCAGAGAACTTGAAGATAAAACAATTTAAATCATTCAGTCTGAAAAACAGAAAGAAAATGAATGACTAAAAGTGAGCAGAGCCTGAGGAACCTGTGGGATGCCGCCACGCAGACCAACACCCACAGTGTGGGAGTCCCAGGAGGACAGAGAGAGGCACAAAGAGTCAAAGCATGACAGCTGGAAACTTTCCAAATCTAACAAAAAACATGTATATGCATATCCCAGATGCCCACTGAACTCCAAACAGGATAAACCCAAGCAGACCCATGTCACAGCATATTATAATCAACTGTCAAATGCAAGGATAAAGAGGAAATTCTGAAAACTGCAAGAGAGAAGCAACACTTCATGTGCAACAGATCCTCAATAAAATCAAACACCAATTTCTCACTTGAAACCACATAGGCAAGAAGGTAGTAGGTGGCCTAAAGTGCTGAAAGCAAAAATTTGCCAACAAAGAATTCCATACCCAGCAAAAATGTCTCTCAAAAATTAAGGAGAGATTAAGACAATCCCAGATAAACAATAGCACTAGAGCTCCCCTCCAAGAGATGCTGAGAGAGTTCTGCAGGTTGACAGGAAAGGACTCTAGACAAGAGGTTGATACCACTTGAAGAAATGAAGATCTCTGGTGAAGGTAACCACATAGGTAAATATAAATTCGAGTACTATTGTAATTCTGGTTTGTAACTCTGCTTTTAAATCTATAGGATCTAGAAGGTAAATGCATAAAATATAATAAATCAGTGGTTTGGACTCATGATGTATAAACATGTAAGTTGTGACGAGAACTACATAAAAATGGGGGGCCATGGGGTATAGGGACATAGTTGTGTAGACTATGGAAATTAAGTTGCTATCAAAGCAAACATGATTGTTACAGATTTATCATGTTAAGTTTAAGTCACATGGTAACTACAAAGGCAGTACCGGAGAACATGCAAGTTCATAGAGCTAGATATTAGGGTAACAGGTTGCCAGAGGTCAGGGGCAGGGAGAATAAGGAATTAATTCATAATAGGTGTAGGATCTCTGTTTGGGGAGATGGAAAAGCTTTAGTAATGGAAGGTGGTGAGGGTACAATATTGTAAATGTGATTAATCCCATTGAGTGGTAGTGCTTGAGAAGGGAAAATTTATATTGTGTATATATTCCCAAAATTAAAAGAGGGAGCAATTAAAGAGACATAAATGGAATACATGAGTCTGGATAGGATCTAGCAAGGGAGGGGGAAAATCAAATTCTCTAATAAAGAAAAAAAATACAGGATATTATTGGGCTATGTGGAAAAATTGGAATATAGACTATGGGCTCTATATCATTGTTATATTGCTCAAACTTGATAACTGTACTTAAGATGGCTATATAAGTGAATGTCCTTGTTCTTAGGAAATGTACATAACAGTATTATGTGTTCAAGGAGCATGTGAACAACCTACACCCAAGTGCTCAGAAAATGGATTGATAGATAGATGGAATGATTAATGGCAAATGTGGCAAAAGTTATAGTTGGTGAGTCTGGGTATCAGGGAAGGAACATGTTGGAGTTTTCTGTATGGGGTTTATATAATTTTGTACTGTCTTATAAATTTGAATGTATTTCAGGATAACATAAAAAGTTAAATAGTGAGCTGGGACTATATATGTGATATATATATACACACATACACATCCAGAGTTGGGTAATTTCTCCCTGCCCTAGCCCGAGCTGCCAGGAATCTTACCCCACCCACGTCCACAGGCCTGAGCACCTTAATCCCAGCACCCAGCGGCTCACTGGCACCCTTTTCCCGAGGCTTCCCCCAGCCATTCTCTGTCCACCCCTCCCAGCAGTGGGCAACTGGGGAAACGCGTGGCTCCCTGCAGCTTGCAGGAAGGTCTGAGGTCCCCGGAGCTCACACGCCTTTCACTGGCTGCCTCCCAACCCCAGCTCACCTTCCCTCCGTCTGCTTCCAGGACAGAGCAGCCCAGGGCATTCTCTTAAAAGGTATGTCAGCTCATGTCACAAAACCCTCTGAAGGTCCTCTCTCAGGGTCTTCCTCTGACACAACGCTTCCTTCTCTCTGCTCCAGCCACACTGTTTGCCGTTCCTCAGAGCCCAGGGTGCCCTGCTTGGCTCCCGAGTGGAGAGCCTGCTCAGTGAGCTCTGGCCAGCCCGGCCACAGTCCAGACATGCCGGCCCACCTTTCCTACCCCTTCCCCGCTTTGCTTACTCCTTAGCACTGGCTTTTACCTAAGAACCTGTGCAATTTACTGTCTTTCCCAAAAGCAGGTCTTTTTCCTTTTGTCCTGCACTTAAGAGTAGGGTCCAACAGGTTTACCACAATTCATGAAGTCTTTAAACGTCCACAGGAAGGAATATGATGCACACATTTTCTCTTTGTTCCTGGATTGGCCTTTCATTCTTTCGGTAAGCAGAAACTCTTAATTTTGCAGTTTTGTTTTGTTTTAGTAATGGTGAGTGCATTTTATATTTTACTTTAAAAATCAGGCTTAAAGATAATCTGTGTTTTCTTCTAAGAGTCTTAATGCTTTGCCATGTGTATCTGAGTGTTACATCCATCCGAAATTAATTTTTGGTGAATAGTACTGAAACTGAGTATAGAGAATTAACAAATAACTAAAGTTACTGACTTATTATATAGAGGATTTCTTACTTTTAGTATAACGTAAAATGCAGACTGACTGACTCACTGTAATCATGATGTATTAACACTTTTAAAGGAGACAGAGACAAATATCTGGAACTTATATCCTTGATTCTAAAACTATGTTTTATCTTTATAACTGTATAATCTTTACCTAATAACTATGCCTGAGCTAGAGTTACTTAATTCTTAACAGCCCCTGTCTAAGGGATTTACAAATGTCTAGCTCAATTCTCACTATCCATTATCTTATATGGATGGAACTATTTACAACTTTATGAATCCCTCAAGCCAAACTTTGTCAGTTCCTAATGGAGGTTAGTGAAGCAATTTGCGACCCATTTGTAGCCTGTAACCTGAGGTTTAGCCCAGCCAGCCACTTCAGATTAAACAAATCAGTCCCTGTCCCCACCTGCCTTTGTTTAATTTTCATAAAAGCCCAAAGTTTCTCCAATTCAAGGAGAATAGGTCTGAGAATTTCCCCCTATTCGCCTTGCTTGCACTATGCAATAAAGACTCTTTCTTTCTCTGAAATCTGACCTGGTGACAGAATGAACTAAAATCCAACCTCTTTTCTTCCTAACACTGATCACCCACATCACCCAGCTGCGGTCCAGTATGGTCACACGCCACATCTCCATAAACTTGTGAACCTGTTTCTAGGCTCTGGGTCCCTTCTACTGGTGTGCAGATGCCCCAGTTCTTAGTCGCCAAGCTTGATGACACTCGTGTCGCTGGTCAGACATGGCCCCCTCCTGCCACCACAGTCACACCCTGTTCTTAAGGATCTCGATTCTTCTTGGACCTCGGCTCTTATAAATTTAAGAAACAGCTTGTCAGGTTCCAAAACAAACCCACATACAAAAATCACTGGTATTTCTATTGAGATTGCATTGACTTCGAAGATCAATTTGGGATAAATCAACATCTGTATGAAATTGCCACTACTTAGCAATTAACATGGGATGTAACTCTAACTTTATCTTTATTTTTCAATAAATAACTTTCAATAAAGTTTATTAATTTTCTGCATAAAGATCTTCACACATATTAGGCTTATGGTCAGGATTGCTGGTGTAAACAAATGCAATTGGCTTACTCAGGTAATCTTATATTCAGTAACCTGGCTGAATTAGTTTTAGATTATTCTTGGCTTTCTTCATAGACTCTAAAGCTATCTGTGAATAACCACAATTTTTGCTTATTCCTTTTCTAGTCCTTAAATATTTTTTTCTTGTCCTATTCATTCAACAAGAGTTTACTGAATACCTACGAAGTGGTAGTACATAAAACCGTCAAAACCCCCTGCCGTCGTCGTAGGGGATCATGACGTTTGACTTACTCACTGGCCAGGCCCTCAAGTTCAATGTTGAAATGAAGTAGCGATAACAGGCACCACTGTCCTTTTCTGATCTTAAGGGATTTCTTTCCAAACTGTATCATTATACATGATTATTACATAAGGTTTTTGTAGATACTTGCTCAAGACAATAATCCCTAGATTTCTGACAGTTCTTATTATGAGTAAATTTTGAATTTTATGGCGTGTCTTCTGTGCATCCATTGAAATTATCATATTAATAGTCTCCTTAGATCTGTTCTTATAAATGATATTAATTGAATTTCTGGTGTAGAACCACCCTTATATTCCTGGAATAAACCCAATTGTATTACTCTTTTTTTTTTAAGGCACCAGGGGCCAGAGATTGAACCCGGGACCTCATATGTGGGAAGCCGGCGCTCAACCATGGAGCTACACCGGCCTCCCTGACTTGGTTTTGTTTGTGGTTTGTTTTGTTTTTAGGAGGCACTGGGAATTGAGCTGGGGACCTCCCATGTGAGAAGCAGGTACTCAAACCCTTGACCCACATCAGTTCCTAACTGTATTACTCTTCTGAATACACTGTTGGCTCTTGTTTATTTATAAGAAAGGAAATAAAACAATGGCGTTACTATGGCTAGGAGATTTAAAATGGATTCGGGAGGCCATTCAAGAAGTGACTCTTATGTACGTCTCGGCCAGGTATCACAAATCCCATGGTATGCAGAACGGAAAGCAACACCGTTTCTGAGGAAATCTGGACTCCATGAGGCAACTACAAGATAAAGAAACCAGAAAACTAATTTGAAGGATGTTTGGATCTTCCATTCTTTACACGCAACTTACATAATCTTTTTCCTTAAAAACCCTTGCTTGGAGGCCCCAAGATGGGACACAGTTTGGGGTGCTACATAAATCCGTGCTCCCTGAATTGCTTTTTCTAAGACCCCAAATAAATGCTTTTGCTGCTTTACAGCTCAGTTTATCATTTCTGATTCAACATTTACAAAATATTTAGGATTTGGCATTTATAGTCATGAGTGAGAGTGGGCTATGACTTCCTTTCTTATACTGTCCTTTCTCTAACTCTGGTGTCAAAATTATACTAGCCTCATAAAATTAATTAGGGCATGTTCACTCATTTTCTATCTCTGGAAGAGTTCATTTACATTGAAATTATCTTTCCTCAAATTTTAGGTAGAAACTTTAATCTTTAAAATTATTAGAATCTGGTGTTTTCTTTGTGGGAAGACAGTTTACTGACATCTTGAATAAAGGACTCTTTAGGTTTTCTTTCTCTTCTATCAGATTTGGCCATTTATATTTTTCTAGTAATTTATCTATTTCACTTACTTTTTAAAATTTATTAACAGAAAGTTGTTCAAAATATTCTATTTTTATTTTTTAATCTTTCCATGTCTAGTCATGACTCCTTCCCCCCAGCCTTGTTTTGCTAATTTGATCTTTTTTTTAATTTATTCCCTCTTTTCCTCCTCCCCCCATTGTCTGCTGTGTCCATTCACTGTGTGTTCTTCTGTGTCCCCTTGTATTCTCATCAGGTGGCACTGGGGGTCTGTGTCTCTTTTTGTTGCATCATCTTGCTGTGTCAGCACTCTGTGTGCATGACACCACTCCTGGGTGGGCTGTGGTTTCACGCGGGGCACCTCTCCTTGCACAGGGCCCACTCCTTGCGCAGGGGCACCCTTATGCGGGGGCATCTCTGTGTGGGCCAGCACTCCTTGTGCACATCAACACTGCATGTGGGCCAGCGCACCACACAAGCCAGGAGATCCTGGGTATCAAACCCTGGACCTCCTATATGGTAGGCAGACGCTCTATCTGTTGAGCCACATCTGCTTCCCAATTTGATCATCTTTTGATTCATCTTGCCAGATGTGTTACTTTTTAAGTCTTTAAAGAACCAAGTTTAGACTTTGCTGACTATTTGTACTGGATTTTTGTTTTCTATTTCCAAAATTTCTATTCTTATACTTCTTTCTTTGAGTTTAATCTGCTGCTCTTCTTCTAACTTCTTAAAGTAGATTCTTAACTCATTAATTTTCACTGTTTTTCTAATATAAGCATTTAAGGTTGTAAGTTTATTTCTAAATACTGCTTTGGCTGCATCCCATGAGTTTTGGGCAAAATGCCATAGAGTATTTCTGCTATACTTTAGTCCTATTTTCTAATTTCCATCATTTCATTTTGACTCATGACTGATGAGGGTAGAAGGCACCAGCCCCTCGGGTGCCTTTACAGTTTTGTCCATCCAGGTTTCCACATGCTTTCACTCACAGCCGCAGCACTTGCCTCAGATGCAAGGGTTCCCACAGGCAGCCAGAACCTGCACTGCATATGGGTGTGTCAAGGTTGCTGTTCTCTTGCCCAATGGAGGTGGTTCTGATGTGGGATCCACACCACTCCCAGAGCTCCTGTGTAAGAACAGGGCAAAGTTTCACTCTGTGGAACATGCTTGATACTGGCATCTCTGTTTGTCTTCTTTCCCTTCCAGATCCAACTTGCCCACTCCTCTACATGTTTTTTCTGGGACTATTTCCAAATGAGTCCTTTTCAGATCACAGGTTATGCTCCTGGATGACCCAACCTACAATAGTTGGCATTGTACATGGTCACTTGGAAGCAGACTCTTGGGATGGGACCCTCAGAGAGTCGCTCACTGGCCAGATTCTCCAATGTGGTGGTAAGTGCGATAACGATCATTTCTGGCATGCTGTAGTGTCAACACTGCTGATAAACTCACCTTAGTGAGTTTCGATGGGATGCAGGTGAAAGAGATGCACTGGCTTCCACAACATCATTAGCATCAACAAGATAAGGGGAAAATGCTAACTGTAAGGACTGTGGAGTTGGTGGACTGTTATTAACTGCTACTGATGCTCCGAATACATACATAACCAGGTTAAGTTGCCACTTACCAAAACAGAGTACAGTGTGATTTCAGAGGCTCCGTGGCAGTGGGTAAAGACAGAGGTGGGCTGTGATGAAGGCCAGGCTGGGGCTTGATGGTGAGAGGAAGAGGGTTACAGAGAAGGCCTGGCCAGTCTTACACGGAAGTCAGAGCCCCACAGGGACAGAGTGGAGGAACCCTGACACCTGGAAGAGGAGCGCCAGTACGGACATGCCCCAAACGTGGGGTCTAAAGACCTTTCTGAATCTCCTGGGCTGTAACAGTGGTCCAACCCCGCTGGAGGATTTCACCTTCTTTTGCCTGAGCACCACGCAGGAGCCACAGGTGCAGTCAGTGCTTTGCAAGATGGCCCTTGTTCTCTTCAAGATCAACCTCCTTCCCCTCCTGGCCACCAGGCCTAAAACCAGGGCCTCTGCATAGCCCGAGTGGGTCAGCAGTGCCCCTGCTAGTGAAGGAGCAGCAGAACATGACTAGTACCTGATAGGCAAGACAGGAAGTGACTGGGAATAACTCTGGAAGGTCTTGTACACTGCTGGGATGGCTCCCTGAGGTTTGGAAAAATCAAAGTCAAAATTAAATGAGGTGGAGATGCCAGAATGCCTTGGCAGATACTGAGTTGAGGATCAAAAGACTTGGAATGGTGAGGATGCTAGAAAGGATCTATCATGTAAGATTCATAGGCCCACCAGAGGACAATTTTCCTAGAGATGACAACAATCCTAACAGTTTGGGGGGAAGGTACAGGAATCACTCAGAAGCTCAGTGAGCTATCTTCTGCAGGCCAGGGTCGACAGGAGGAGATGCTGCTGTGGAACAGGGCTTCCTCAGGGAAGACAGGGGCCCGGAACTGCGAAGGGCAGCAGGAAACGATCAAGAAGCTAGCTGGGTGGAACTATCGCAAAGGGCAGCAAGGCCAAAATGGCAATCAGTCCTGACCCCCAAGGGTCTGTAGTGATAGCTAAGAGACCATGGAGACCAAGAGACAAGACAGATGGGAGGCCAAGAAGGATATTGCTTGATGTATAGTAAAAAATAATCAGAATGGATCAGCTGATGTCAGCTACCCCAATGGAAACATGCAATCTCTTTCCCAGTTTCCAGACCAGAGTCAGTTCTCAGATCCAGAGTACACAGCTTAAGGATAGATGGGGATCCTGGAACACTATAGGAAGAATACACAACCGTGATTCCCCAAACCCCACCTCTAAGAGATCTACATCATTTACTCAAGAAACTGTACACTGGAGAAAGAAGAATCCCTAAACATTTTGAAGGCTGATGGATGCCAGTTCCAAGCTGATGTTGATACCGGGGGACCAAAATGCTACCACGGCTCCCTGATGAGGTGTGGGCACATAAGGCCAGGTCCTAAGTGAATCCCTGGTCCAGGCCCATCACCTGGGGGCAGGGGCCAATGGGCCCAGAATCACAGCTGGAGTCCATCTGCCTAGTTCTCTGTGCTTATTCAGGACAGATAAACTCAGTCAAGGACAGGATCCCCTACAGTGATTCCTGGACATGTGGATTAAGGACCGTGATAATAGGAAAGAGTAGGTGGTCACCCCCTATAGCCAAAATCGTACATCACAAGTGCAGTGAATCCTGTACGGAATGGCAGAGATTAGTACCACGTCAAAGCCCTAAAAGATTTAGTTAGGGGTAGTGGCCCACACCTCATCCCATTTAACTCACCAGTGTGGTTCCTGAAAAAAAAACCCTGATCATGATGGATGACAATGGATTACTATCAACTGAAACAAACTCCAATCCCAGGGGCTGTGCCAGATTTGGCATCTTCAGTAGAATAAATCCATTCAGCTTCTGATACTGCATACAGTTACTGCTCTGGTGAACCCGTTCTTTTCAATACCAGCATCAAGGACCAGAAAGTCTGCCATCATTGCAGTGCATATTCACAGCCTTGCCCTATCTCAGCACAGTCCAAAGGGAGCTGGATTGCCTGGACCTTCTGTAGAACGTGATACTGGTCCACTCTGTCGGTGACGTTAACTGGACCGACGCCTTGGCA
Organism: Dasypus novemcinctus; assembly: GCF_030445035.2. NCBI lineage: Eukaryota > Metazoa > Chordata > Mammalia > Cingulata > Dasypodidae > Dasypus > Dasypus novemcinctus. Next base: position 129,947,084 of record NC_080680.1, on the reverse strand, counting down.
GATCACATGTCCTCCAGCACACAGGGGACAAATCCTACAAAGATTCATGGGCCTGCCATGTCAGTAAAGTGTCCAGGGGTCCAGCAGTCTACTAAAGCATGCACCCCAAAGTAAAAGACAAGCTATTCCGCTTCTTGCTTCCTGCTGTTGGTAGGCTCTTTGGGCGTAGAAGGTAGAATACACCATTTGGAAATACTTCTGTGACCCATTTATGAGGTGACTCACAAAGCTCCTCGCAACAAGAGAGGGCTCTCTGGAAGATTCGGGCTGCAGTATTAGCGGCCCTGCCTCTTGGGGCACAAACCGACAGATCCCACGGTGCTAGAGGTATTCACGTGGACAGAGACACTGTGTGACGTCCCTGGAAAGCCCCCAGGGAAAAGTCAGAGCGTAGATACCGAGGATTCTGGAGCAATGCCATGCCACCTGCAGGCGAGCATCACCAGGGAGAGGGGCTGTGCCCGGCCTGCTCCTCGGCCCCGCAGGGGCTGGGTATCCGGCGTGAGTCTTCAAGGATCCAGGGCCCCAGCGCACACCTGGGAGCAGTGTGCTCAGGCCCACTAGCACCCAGCAGGCTGTGGAAACTGTGCCTCTAGGGCATGCATGGGGCAGGCAGTCCAGGGGCTGTGCTGGCCTCTGTCACACCCGTCTCTTCCCAGCTCACTCCATCACTGCGTGGAGGGCTCGCAAGTGGAAGGAAAAGCTGAGACCTGGTTTACGATGCGCTGGTACGGCCTCACAGAGCCCCACGCAGGGACGGCCCCCGGAGACAGTGGTGAGGCCCAGAGCTGGGCCTGAGGGAACAAGACGGAAGCCGGGAGGTTGACAGCGTGCAGAACTGTGTGGGCGCCGTGGGCCTGTGGATGGCATGCGCCTGGTGGCCGAGGAGTCGTTGCCTGGGCTCCCTCTCAGCACGGCTGGCCCAACCGGGTGGCTGCTCAGCCCCAGCCAGCGGGCGCAGAGCTTGACCAGGCCTCTCGTGGTGCCTGGAGGCCACGGGCCAGCCTCTCGGTGGAAGGCGGATTACACGTTGCCTCTTCCACTGCAAAGGGCCCTGACTTTTCTCACCTGGGAGCTACACATATTCCAGGCAAGGTCTGCCTCTCCTGATGCCACACTAGTAACTGAGGGATAGCGTCAGGCATTGACACACACAGGTTCCACATCTCATCAGTTCAGTGTCAGCTCGGGAGGTGCCACGGAGGCACATGACCACAGGCCCCCCGGTGCCACCACATAACAGGTGGCTCTGAAGCTGTGGGCTGAGGAAGTGCTGCACGGCTCCTCAGCGGCACAGACTGAGCTCCAGCCTGGCTCGGGCCTGTGGGCCAGGGTGCCTTCCTCATCCCTGGCTAGCGGTCAGCGTGCATCGCCGGGTGCCCACCAGGCAGGACACATGGGACCCTCGGGCTTGGTGCTCATCAGGCCTCACCTCGAGGCATGGCAGGCCTGGGTGCCAGGGTGGGGGCACTTACACCTGGACGTGCCAAGAGCCATGGCTGCCACCTGGCCACTTCGGGGTCCATGTGGCAGACACCAGCAAGTGGAGCCCCAGTCCTGCTTATTGTTGAGGTGCAGAGAGGTTGCTGCTTGCCGGCAGGGAAGTCTCCGGAGCCTGTGACTGGCCCGTGGCAGGAGCCATGCTGGAGAGTGTGGAGGTAGAAGGGCGAGCACGGGAGGGCTGGCCCTCCCATGGAGGAACGAGGTGGCCAGCACACAGTGCCATGCCCTGGCTGCTCTTGCCAGCCTCGCCCAGCCCACCTTCCTCCTAGAGAAGGTGAGGAGCCTCTGTCCCACTCCTGCCTCGCTGCTCTGGGGAGACACTGCCCTACCCTTGCCTCGCTGCACCAGGGGAGCGCGCCCCAGACCCGGCCTCGCTGCACGGGGGGAGCGCACCCCGCCCCAGCCTTGCTGCACACGGGGAGCGCGTCCCGCCCCGACCTCGCAGCACCGGGGGAGCGCGCCCCAGACCCGGCCTCGCTGCACCCGGGGAGCGTGCCCCAGACCCGGCCTCGCTGCACGGGGGGAGCGCACCCCGCCCCAGCCTTGCTGCACCCGGGGAGCGCGTCCCGCCCCGACCTCGCAGCACCGGGGGAGCGCGTCCCGCCCCGACCTCGCTGCACCAGGGCAGCGCGCCCCAGACCCGGCCTCGCTGCACGGGGGGAGCGCACCCCGCCTCAGCCTCGCTGCACCCGGGGAGCGCGTCCCGCCCGGACCTCGCAGCACCGGGGGAGCGCGCCCCGCCCCGGCCTCGCTGCACCCGGGGAGCGCACCCCGCCCCGGCCTCGCTGCACCCGGGGAGCGCGCCCCGCCCCGGCCTCGCTGCACCGGGGGAGCGCGCCCCGCCCCGGCCTCGCTGCACCGGGGGAGCGCGCCCCGCCCCGGCCTTGCTGCACCGGGGGAGCGCGCCCCGCCCCGGCCTTGCTGCACCGGGGGAGCGCGCCCCGCCCCGGCCTCGCTGCACCCGGGGAGCGCGCCCCGCCCTGGCCTCGCTGCACCGGGGGAGCGTGCCCCAGACCCGGCCTCGCTGCACGGGGGGAGCGCACCCCGCCCCAGCCTTGCTGCACCCGGGGAGCACGCCCCAGACCCGGCCTCGCAGCACCGGGGGAGCGCGCCCTGCCCTGGCCTTGCTGCACCGGGGGAGCGCGTTCCGCCCCGGCGTTCCGCCCCGGCGTTCCGCCCCGGCCTCGCTGCAGCGGGGGAGCACGCCCCAGACCCGGCCTCGCTGCAGCGGGGGAGCGCGCCCCAGACCCGGCCTCGCTGCACCGGGGGAGCGCGCCCCAGACCCGGCCAGTCCCAGGATCGAGGGCAGCCCACGGTGCGGCCTGCCCAGCCCCTGGGGACGCTGCTGGCCCCAGCCGCTCCCCAACCCCCTCTGCCAGTTTTTGCTGGCAGCGCTTTTACATTGGCCCTCTCCTCAGCGTCTGTCCACTCCTGGGTTATTCAAACTAAGACCAAACAGATGAGTTTTTCTGCTACGCAAACCTTGTACTCAAAGTGTGTTGTTTTATGAATCATATTCTTTGAAATTTTGTTGAGACTAGTGTATGTACTAGCACTTAGTTTTCAAAAATAATTCATATGTCTGATGAGCATGAGCAGCTCTAGTTGTCGAGAATATGCTTTATATATATATATTCAAATGAGATTTACATTTTAAAATAGTCTAAATTTTACTGGTTTTAGTTCCTGTATTTTTTTATGTCAAGTTATTAGAGTCATAAATTTAAAGCTGCCGGCTAGTTCTGACCAGTGCACTCCCAGGTGACCTCAGCCCACGCCCAGCAGACCAGTGGCAGACGCTGACCCAGGAAAGAGACCCTCTGACAACTCCCAGTCCTCACGCTGTGCCCGGAGCAGAGCTCGCCCTCGGTCCCAGGATGCCCCCTTGAACAGGGCGCTGCTCTGGGGCACGGCGGGTGAGAGATGCTACTTACCGCAATCTCTGTTACTAAAATATCAGTAATACTTCCCAACACAGTGACAAAGTCAAAGACGTTCCAGGCATCTCTGAAATAGTTCTAGAGAGAAAGAAGAGCAGTCAGAGCTAGCGGCTGGCGGGGGCTCTGCCGGCAAGGAGACAGACCCCTCGGGGAGGGACAAGGGTGCGAGATGCTCAGTAAAGCTGGGTGGGCCGCCCCGAGGTGTGGAACACGAGGCCGGGGCACAGCAGGTGCAGGGCCGTGCGCCGTGGGGTCCGGAGAAGGGGGGGGGACCCAGCCTGCCGCTCGGGAGCCGGACTGGGCAGGGCGGGGGCAGGCAGCGGCGGAGCAGCCCCTCCGGGGCCCCGGCAGCGCACGTGTGGCCTTGGGGCGCAAGGAACGCAGCTCCCCGTGAGCACCCCCACCCGTGCGAGGCCGCCCTCGCGGCCGGCAGCAGGGCCACGCACCAGCACCCCGAAGGCGACGATCTTCAGCACGCACTCCATCGAGAACATGGACGTGAACATGATGTTGAGGCACTTCAGCATCACCTCGTACTCGTCAGGCGCGCCGTAGAACTGCCCAGGGGACGAGCGCGGTTGGCGGTGATCTCGGCCCCCAGGACACCCACCTGGGACCCCTGCCTCCCCGTGTCAGAGGTGCCCTCCCTGCGCTCCCGTTCTCCCAGCCACGGCCTCGGAGGGGCTGGCGGGGCTGGGGCTGCGCCCGCGCACCTTCATCATCAGCACGACCGTGTTGAGCGCGATCATGGCCATGATGAAGTACTCGAAGGGCGGGGACACCACGAACGTCCACGTCTTGTACTGGAACGACTGCTTGTTGCGAGGCATGTACCGCGTCAGGGGCCTGGCGCTGATGGCGAAGTCGATGCAGGCCCTCTGCGCAGGGGAAGGGAAACGCCGGCGTGAACGGCCGCACGCCCGCCTGGTGGGCAGCACGGGTGGGGTCCGCCCGTGCTGGCGGCGGAGGCCGGCTCTGCCCGGGGCGGCGGGGCGGCGGGGCCTACCTCGTTCTTCTCCAGGCTGCACTCCGACATCACCTTGTCCCCCTGCTCCTGGAACGTGATGATGATCAAGGCCACGAAGATGTTGACGAAGAAGAAGGGGAAGACCACGAAGTAGACGACGTAGAAGATGGACAGCTCCATGCGGTAGCCCGGGCTCGGGCCCTGCTCCTCGTAGGTGGCGTCCACGGAGTGCTTCAGCACCCTGGGCGAGAGCGGACCTCAGGGCCCAGACTCGGCCTGGCAAGGCGCTCCGGGCCAGGTCCTGCTTCCACGCCTGGGGCAGGCAGGCGGGGAGAGGGGGCAGAGCCCAGGCTCTGGAGGTGGGCTAGACCCTTACCCACGCCCCCTGCCCAGGCTGTAGGGGGCTCCAGGGGGCAGCCTCAGGGTGCCTGAGGGCCTGCTCCCGGGAGAAGAAGGTGAAAGAGGCTCAGCTCACACCCAGGCCACCCACTAACACCCAGCCCATCCAGGACCCCCAGCCCCCCCAGCCCTCCCAGTCCCCACCAGCTCACACCCAGGCCACCCACTAACACCCAGCCCATCCAGGACCCCCAGCCCCCCCAGCCCATGCCCAGCTCACACCCAGGCCACCCACTAACACCCAGCCCATCCAGGACCCCCAGCCCCCCCAGCCCTCCCAGTCCCCACCAGCTCACACCCAGGCTACCCGCTAACACCCAGCCCATCCAGCCGCCCCCAGCGCCCCCAGCCCATGCCCAGCCCACACCCAGCCCACCCGCTAACGCCCAGCCCATCCAGCCATCCCCAGCCCCCCCAGCCCATGCCCAGCTCACACCCAGGCCACCCACTAACACCCAGCCCATCCAGGACCCCCAGCCCCCCGAGCCCATGCCCAGCTCATGCCAGCTCACACCCAGGCCACCCGCTAACACCCAGCCCATCCAGCCATCCCCAGCCCCCCCAGCCCATGCCCAGCTCACACCCAGGCCACCCTCTAACACCCAGCCCATCCAGGACCCCCAGCCCCCCCAGCCCATGCCCAGCTCACACCCAGGCCACCCGCTAACACCCAGCCCATCCAGCCATCCCCAGCCCCCCCAGCCCATGCCCAGCTCACACCCAGGCCACCCACTAACACCCAGCCCATCCAGGACCCCCAGCCCCCCCAGCCCATGCCCAGCTCACACCCAGGCCACCCGCTAACACCCAGCCCATCCAGGACCCCCAGCCCCCCCAGCCCTCCCAGTCCCCACCAGCTCACACCCAGGCCACCCGCTAACACCCAGCCCATCCAGCCGCCCCCAGCGCCCCCAGCCCATGCCCAGCCCACACCCAGCCCACCCGCTAACGCCCAGCCCATCCAGCCGCCCCCAGCGCCCCCAGCCCACACCCAGCCCACGCCCAGCCCACCCGCTAACGCCCAGCCCATCCAGCCATCCCCAGCCCCCCCAGCCCATGCCCAGCCCACGCCCAGCCCACCCGCTAACGCCCAGCCCATCCAGCCATCCCCAGCCCCCCCAGCCCATGCCCAGCCCACACCCAGCCCACCCGCTAACGCCCAGCCCATCCAGCCGCCCCCAGCGCCCCCAGCCCACACCCAGCTCACACCCAGCCCACCCGCTAACGCCCAGCCCATCCAGCCATCCCCAGCCCCCCCAGCCCATGCCCAGCTCACACCCAGGCCACCCGCTAACGCCCAGCCCATCCAGCCATCCCCAGCCCCCCCAGCCCATGCCCAGCTCACACCCAGCCCACCCGCTAACGCCCAGCCCATCCAGCCGCCCCCAGCGCCCCCAGCCCACGCCCAGCCCACCCGCTAACGCCCAGCCCATCCAGCCGCCCCCAGCGCCCCCAGCGCCCCCAGCCCACGCCCAGCCCACCCGCTAACGCCCAGCCCATCCAGCCGCCCCCAGCGCCCCCAGCGCCCCCAGCCCACGCCCAGCCCACCCGCTAACGCCCAGCCCATCCAGCCGCCCCCAGCGCCCCCAGCCCACGCCCAGCCCACGCCCAGCCCACCCATCTTCCTAGCACCAGGCCTGGGCCAGGAGGAAGCCCTGGGCTGAAGGTCCCCCTCTTGCAGCACTTGCTGCTGGGCATCGATTCTACCTTCTATGGGGATGCCCTCCCCACCTCAAGGGACGCCCTCGGCCATCCAGTGTGGCACAGAGCCCACCCCCTCGGGGCTGCCCTGGGCCACAGCCAGGGTGCTCGCCACCTCCCTCCAGCTCGGCCACCTGACAGGACCCCGTCTGCTGTTCTCCCTGGTCTAATCTCCTCTCCAAAGCTGTCCACTCCTGAAAGACAGCACCATGTGTCATCTGAAACCCCAGCCCCTGTGCCTGTGACGCCTGAGGCGTGTTCGCGGAGTGACAGCCATGGGGACGGGTGTGGGTCCGGGCTCCCTGCCCAGCCAGGACGCACAGGGGCCACTCACATAGGCCAGCCTTCCCCCGTGGACACGGTGAACAGCGTCAGCAGGGCCCAGAGCACGTTGTCATAGTGGAAGTCGTATTTCTTCCACTGCCGGGGCTGGGCTTCCACGTCTTCCTTCTCGTAGTCCAGATACTGGCCCCTGGGGTAGCACACAGAGGAAGGTGGACTTGGAGACAAAGGGACCAAACAGACCCACACGTCCTCAAAACGCGCTGGGAGAGGTGGGGGTCCACATGAGACAGCGTGAAGCTGGCACTCCTAACTCCTGCCGGACGCAAAAATTCACGCAGAATGGACCAAAGTGCTAAAAACTAGAACTTCTCAGGAGGAGACAGAGGGGACCTTCCAGAGCTTGTATTTGGTGATGGCTTTCCTGGACATGACACCAAAAGCCTGAGCAGCAACAAAACAGATAAATTAGACTTCAGCAAAATTAAGCGCATTTGTGCTTCGAGGGACACCATCAAGGAAGTGCAGAAGAAATACCTGCAAATCATATATCTGATAAGGGACTTGTATTCAGAACATATAAGATATACTCCATAATAAAAAGACAACCCAGTTAAAAAACAGACAAAGGCCCTGCTGAGATTTCTCCAAAGAAGATATACAATGGCCAGTAAACACATGAAAAGATGCTCAATATCGTTAACTATCAGGAAAATGCAAATCAAAACCACAATAGGAAACCCCTAACATTCACTAGGATAACTAGAATTAAAAAGAAAGATAGTACCAAGAGTTGGTGAGGCTGTGGAGAAATGAAAACCTTCATACATTGCCAGTATGAACGTAAAAGGGTGCAGCCACTTTGGAATACAGACTGGTGGCTCCTCCAAAGGTTAAACAGAATTCTCATGTCACCCAGCAATTCCATTCCTTGATATATACCCGAGAAAACTGAAAATAGAAGTTCAAGTAAAAACTTGTACACAAGTGTTGACAGCAGCATTATTCATAATAATTGAAGGGTAGAAACAGTCCAAATGTTCATCTACAGATGATGGACAAAATGTGATCTCTAACACAAAGGGCATCAGAAGCCATAAAAAGGAATGAGGTGCTGTCAATGCTACAGGATGGACAGACCCGAAAAACTGCTGAGTGAAACAAGTCCACCTACTAAACAACTGCTTTCCTAGAGAAACAGAAGACAGATTCCTAGTGCCTACAGCTTAGGGGTGGGGGCGAATGATAAAACAAAAATGTTCTAAAATTGACTGTGCTGATAGTTGTACATATCTATAAATATGTGCAATTATGCAATTTAAATTGTGTACTACATCAATTGCATCTTAATAAAGATATTATCAAGAAAAAAGGGAGGCCATTGTGGTAGGGAAAGATGGTCTTGCCAAATAAATGCACCAAGTGGAGAAAATTTATCTTGACCTGAACCTCACACCACACACAAACGTCAACTCCAGACCAATCAGATGGAGATGGGAAAGGCAAAATTAAACTTTCAGAAGAATGCAACGGCTAACATCACCCTGAACTTGGGGTAGATTTGTAAACATGATATAAAGAGTGTTAAGCACTGAAAAGAAGATAAAGTGGACATATCGCAATGAAGACCTTCATTCTTTAAAAGACGCCATTAAAAGAACCACCGTCAATCTTTACTATATACTCATTGTTTACGTGGTGTGTTCATGTACGAATGATATACTTCAATAAGAAAGAAAGAAAGAAAGAGAAAAAGGAAGAAAGAAAGAGAAAAAGAAAGAAAGAAAGAGGAAAAGAAAGAAAGAAAGAAAGAGCCATCTGTCCGCAGAGGGGAAGACATGTCGTCTGTAGATCTGGGAAAGGATCTGGGGTGTCCCTCAGTGGGAAAGAGACAGACACCCTGACAGGAAAACGGGCAAAGACGTGTGCAGACCCTGTCCAAACAAGGGCATCAGAGTGGCCAGAGAGCCCAGGAAAAGTGCTCCCCACAGTCCCCAAGCACGTGAAATGGATTCACTCAGTCCACACCAAAGGCTAACCAGACAAAACACCCCGAATGGGTGGCCGGGACGCCCGTCTCCGGGGAGGGTGTAAACTGGTGTCCCTCCGGAGCCACGTGGCAGTGTCGACTGCAGCATGGGCACGTTCGCTAGCAGACACCAGCACCGGCAGAACAGGTGCTTTCACGGAAGGTACCAGCAGCTGTGGACAACAGCACGCGGGTGCCTCACCCGCACACTGAGTGAGAGAAGAGACTGGCGAGAGCACGCAGCGAGGCCAGACCCTCCGCAGGCTGCGCACGGCCGTCCTGGGGGCAGGGGCAGTGGCTGGCGGAGGGGCAGGGCTCCTGAGAATGGCTGAACTGTGAAAGTCCATCGGGGTGGACGCTTCTGTACAAATACTCGACTTCAAGGAAAAGTTGGAACAGGACAAGATTGCCCCCCAAAAGGGAAAGGGTGTGGGCGTCCAGGGAGGCCAGGAGGGTGCCGTGGCGCAGGATGCTGCAATCTGCCCAGCGCGCCTGGCAGGCCCTGGGAGGCCTCTGGCAATAGCCCTGGGGGCCTGCAGGCTGGCTGGAGCCCCTGGGGCAGTGCAGGCGTGGAGGGGGGCCGTCCTATGTCTAGGGTGGTGGCCAGCACCCCGAGCCCCAGCAAAGCCGCCCGAGCCGCGCTGCCAGCCCCACCTGGCCCTGCGGGAAGCCACCCCTGGCCTGGCCTTGGTCACCTGCAGTCCCGCTCCAGCTCCTTGGACTCGTCAGTGCAGTAGAAAAACTTCCCCTTGAAGAGCTGCACGGCGATCACCGCGAAGATGAACATGAAAAGCACGTAGACGATGAGGATGTTGAGCACGTTCTTGAGGGAATTCACCACGCAGTCAAACACGGCCTGCGGCGGGCGGGTGGGCGTGAGGGCGGGGCGGGCAGGGCGGAGGGACCCGAGCACACACCTCCCTGCCGCACCCGCAGGTGCCGAGGCCCCCGGTGGGGCGGTGCTCCCAGCCGCAGCGGAAGTGAAGCAAGTGGCACCACCTTTCCCAGGGAGACCCCGTGACTGTCCCTGCGCGGGCAGGAGGGCACGAGGGGGGCGCCTGTGCTCCTCACAGCCGCAGGGTGAGGAACGCAGCAGGGTGGGTGCTCCGCTGCGCCCCAGGCCCTGGCAGCAGACCTCGCCTTGCTCCCGCCAGCCGCTGGGAAGCACCACGAGCGGCCTGAGGTTTCTGCAGTGGGTGCAGGGCCCAGCTCCAGGCGGGGACTGGAGCGAACTTTGTGCCAGAGGTGACTCTGGTCTGTGTCGCTGCCACCTGGGCTCGAGCAGCGGGCCCTCGAGCACGCGGAGAAGACACCACTTTGGTATTCTGAAGAGTCTGTCTGTGACAAGATGGCAGGTCCACAACCATCTTCTGAGCACCTGCTCTGCCCCGCGCAGCTGCCCACCCACAACGTAAAGGCACCTGTGCCTGCACTCGCCTCCCCTGGACCCACAGGCCCCCGCTGTCTTCCCAGGTCCCTCCCAACCCCCCTCACACACAAGCAGTGAGCAAAGTATTTTCTGTGTGTTCCCACATTGCGTAATGTCCCCAAGACTCAATCTTGAAGCATCAGCACGACACACCGCGCCAAGCCCTGAAGGGTCAGATGAGCTCAAGTGTAGGAAGCGTTCTGCACAGCACGGACAGAAACTCGACAGTGACTCGCTCCCCGCGCGCTTGTCCACGTGGGGGTCCCAGGCTCCCTGCCCCCAGGCTTCCCGGGGACCCTGCATTCCCTGCTCTGTGCTCTCTCTCCCTGGCTCTCGCTGTGCCGTGGCTGGAACACTCAAGGAAAGGAACTTACAGAGGGGACCCGGAGCAGAAAGGGCCTGCCCCGCAGGGCCGCGGGCCGAGATGAGACAGGGACCCTGCATTCTGCCTACCCCAGCCCGAGCGGGAAGCTGCAGCGGGAGAAGGCCAGGCCCATGCACACTCAGCCATGACAATGCAACCGCTCACACATGCACACACGTGGATGCACACACTCGCGCGTAAATGCGCACATATCCACACGCACACACAATACGCAGCCCCCACATGCACATGCATTCAGTCCTGACATGCTACACGCACATGTACATTCACACATGTTCCCAGAACACACACGCCCAAGCCACAAGCCCACTCACATCAACACGCATTCACCCGCACGTGCACATGGACACGTACCTGTGCAAAGGCACTTGTACGTATACACACATGTGCACACACATGCTGACGTGCACATGCATGCATGCACACTACACAGACACATGCTCACGGCACACACGGACACACATGCATGAGGAGACATGCCCGTGCGCACACGCACACGCACGCACGCGAGCCCCTCGGTCTGTTCCAGGCTCCAACCTTGAGCTTAGGCAGCCGCTTGATGGTCTTGAGAGGCCGCAGGACGCGCAGAACGCGCAGGGACTTGATGGTGTTGATGTCCTTCCCTTTGGATCCTCTAGAAGGAGAAGCCGCAGATGCAGGCGGCAGGGGGCGCTCGGCGCACAGCGCCGGCAGCTCACCACCTGCTTGGTCACACCCTGCACGCTGGCCGAGGGCCCCAGAGCGGGCGCCGGCTGCACCAGGCCCCGTGAGGCCGCTGCGCTTCTCCCACAGACCTGGGGGCCGCTGCCCCCATTCCCAGCGTGGGAGGGGCCGGGGCCAGAGCAGGGCCGGCTGCACCAGAGTCCATGGGGCTCCCGGGAGGGGCACAGCCAGCCCCCGGCCATCGCCCCGAGCACCCTGCCCGCCCTCACACAGCCCAGGAGGTGGGCGCTCCACCTGGATGTGCAGGAAATGGACAGGAGGGGGCCGGCGGGAGTGGGGGGCAGCAGAGACCCACAGCGCCCTGTCGGGAGGGTTCACAGGTTCCCCCAACAAACAAGTCAACAGGACGCGCTGCCTGCCGGGGAACAGCCTCCGGGGGTGCCTGGGTGCCCGAGCCGCCCCCTCCCTCCCCCAGCTCCGTGCCCAGGCAGCCGCCGGCTGGAGGCCGCACGCCCCCTGAGCCCCTCCTGCTGCAGCGCACTCCCCTCCACAGACCGGGGCTGAGCTCTGACAGTCTTCACGTCCCTCATCATAAAATGAGGTTCCCCTGAGGAGCCCAGAGGGTGAAGCTTGATGGGAAGAAAGAAAGTGGGGTGCGAGGGGGGCCACGTGGGAAGGCACCTCTGGTGCCCAATGCCCAACATCCCAGAGCACACCCGGGCCCCGCATCAGCCTCCGACCCTTGCACGGACGCACCGCCTTCCCAGCCGCAAGGCAGGAAGGCGGGCAGGGCGGCCCTGGCGCATGCAGCCTGCGGGGTGCAGGGCGGGCGGGCCCGAGGCGCCGCGAGCGGGCACGGGCAGTGGGCCAGGACGAGGGAAGGCATTACCCCGAGAGGCTCCTACGCAGGTCCAGCGACGGGAGACAAAGAGAACACAGTCAGCACGCTCAGGGGGCTCAGGGCCAGGCTCGCTCCCCTGCCTCGCGCTGCCGACGGGGGCCCCCCAGGCTCCCAGCCCGCCCCACCAGCCACCCTGAGCCCTCAACTGCTGCCCCACGCGGCTAAGCCACATGGAGGAACGCTGCGCACGAGGGGCGGCTCAGACCCTAACTCCACCGCGGGGACGCCGCCTGGAAGCGCACTAACAAAGCCGCGCAGCAGCGCCGGAAAGGGCGGGACTCCAGGCCGGGCCAACTCGGACAGGCACAGGCGCACCCGAGGACACGAGGCAGGTGCCCGCGGAGGCCAGAGCTCGTCGGGGACGCGTGGAGGCCCACCTCCTGCGCCGCACAGACGGGCCCTCTGGGCTCCCCTCGGCTGCACACCCACCCCTCGGCCTCGGGGGCCACAGCCCAGCTGGAGGCCGGAGCAGACGCAGTACTTACGAGAAGGCAAAGGCCACCAGGGCCCCACTGACCACTATGAAGTCCAGAAGGTTCCACAGGTCCCGGAAGTAGGCCCCGGGGTGCAGCAGCAGCCCCAGGTCGATCATCTTTAGGGGAGAAATACACCTTAGGGTGAGGAACGTTCCAGAAAAGACTCAGAGCTGTGCCCCAGTGCGTCGGCCCAGCCACACCTGCCAGGGGAAGGGACCCACTGGAGGCCTCCACGGGCGCAGCCCATGACTCGGCACAGGCAGCCCCCACAGCCCCCGCCTGGCGAGACCTCACCTGCGCCTGGTCCCTGGGCAGAACGGCGCTGCAGCCCAGGATGCACACGCTGCCCAGAACGGAGGACGGCGGTCAGGGGCCAGAGGCCAGTGGGCTCGGACAGGCCTGCCCTGGCCCTGCCACCCGGGCTGGGTTTTGGCAAAACCCCCTATGCCCTAAAATGCCTCGCCAGAGTGTGGCAGGACCACGGGCAGCAGAGGCCACCACGCAGCGCCGTGCCACGCTGCACAGGTCTGGACCATGGCTTCCCCAGCACAAGCAGGCCACGCGCACAGGCCCATGGAGGGAGTGCTGCAGGCCCCGCTCAGATGGTGGTGGCCAGGAAGGGTGGGTCCTTGATCGGGTCGGCCACACCCGAGACCTTCGGTCCCGGCCCGGCTCCCCGCTCCCCGCTCCCCAGCCGTGGCAGCCTGTGCGTGAGCCTGAGGGCTGTGTCCTGACAGCACACCCGGGCACAGCAATGGCCTCATTCTCCAAAGCGCACAGGAGTGCCGGCGCCCACCGCACACGCCTGCTCCCCGCGCACGAGCACAGCCTCGGCCCCACGAGAGGATAAGCCATGCATTGGGGTGGCGGGACAACTGCGGGGCTCACCTTTATCACCATCTCAAAAGTGAAGACGCCTGTGAAAATGTAATCCAGGTATTTCAGAGCCTGGAAGCAAAGGGAAGCCTGTTCAAAGGCCGCGCTGGAATTGCCGGCCCGGGTCCTGCCCGGAGCCCCGAGTTCCCCGCAGGGCGCCGAGGGCTGGCGCGGCCGGGGCCGTGGGCAGAGGTCCCAGGGAGGGGCCTCCGTCTGCGCTTCCGCGCCCCGGCCTGGCCGTGGGCACCTGCCACGCCTGCTGGCAGCCGCAGGAGGGGCTGCTCCAGCCGCTGGCCACGCTCCCTGCTCCAGGACTGTCCCCACGGTCAGCCCGCGCCCCTGGCCCCTCAGGCGCCTCACGTTGTTCCTGGGTGAGTCCGTCCGCACGGGGTCCTCAGCGGCCAGTGCGATGCTGCTCAGGGCGATGACCACGAGGATGACCATCTCGAAGTACCGCAGGCTCACAATGTAGTGGCAGCAGCGGCGCAGCCTGGGCAAGCAGAGGTGGTCACCGGCCCCGCCTGGCCGGGCTGGGTGCCCGCAGGCCGCGCCCACAGCTGTGCTTCGCTAAGAGCCGGCGCCCTGGAGGAGGCGTGCCAAGGCTGCAGACACGTACGGCTGGGGGCAGCTAAGCTCGGCCGCAGCCACGTCAGGCGACCACTGTTCTTATAAATAAAGCTTCATTGGGACACAGCCGCCCCATCAGCGGACGCTCAGCTGTGGCTGCTCTCATGCGCTCCAGCAGGGGCGCGCAGTGCCGCAGAGCTCCGGGGCTGAGGCTGCTGACCGCCTGGCCCTTCACTCGCATCCCCTGGGGGCGCAAGCCTGGCACGGTCTGGGGAATGCGGGACCAAAACTCCTGAAGGGCAGGCCTCTCGTCAGAGACCCCTCGCCCGGGCCCGGGACTGCGGGGGGCACAGTTGTGTGCACGCCTGTTGCAATCGCCGTCCCCCTCTGCTCACTCGCTCGGCAGTGTTGAGGGTCTCCTGGTCTCACCCTCCAACCAACACTGCCATGTTCCCAGGATGCCCCTCCGGTGCCCACCCCCAGCCCGTGCCACCTACGCCCTCTCTCCTCCTCTCCCTGCCCATCAGCTCTGGCCCACTGGCCACCTCCTGGCACTGCCCTCAGGGCTGACCACTTCGCTCCCCGAACTGAAGCACACCCCTCCCTCACCATGCTGGTACTGCCCGGCTGTCCTGATTTCCATCTCAAACTCAGCTCTCCCAGCTCAGCTCCCACGCCTGCCGGCCTGCGAGCCACTGCCTGCCCCTGCCCCCCGCGCCTGCCCTCCTACTAGCCACCCGGCTGCCACCGCCCTCCCCTGCGTCTGCCTGCCTGCGAGCCACCGGCTGCCCCCGCCCCGCGCCTGCCCACCTGTGAGCCACCGGCTGCCCACCCCGCACCTGCCTGCCCGCGAGCCACCCGGCAGCCCCGCCCCCCACCCTCCTCATCATTTCAGCTTTCACCTTCCACACCTAATTTTTCACCTAACCTGGAGTTTCCACCTCAGGAATCTCCCCCAGCCTCTCCACGGCCCACGAGGAGCAGCCCCCGCCCTCTGCAGCCCGAGGCTGTAGTGGCACACAGCCCCCTCCCCAGCCCTGCCCGCGGCGGTCCCGGTTGCTTCCTGCTCCGCGAGGGCCTCTCAATGCCTGCCTCCCTCCTTTCTGGTCCAGAGGGGCCGAGAGCCTCCCAGGAGAGCTCTGGGCCCGAGTCTGGAGAGACGCCCCTCCTACTCGCCAGCTGCCCTGCCCGTGGCGCTCACCCGGCCGCGGCTCACCCCCCACAGCCAACCCTGAGAGAGCAGGGCCCTCTCCTGCCAGCGCCCCAGGCGGCGGCCCGCGCAGGGCGGGCCCAAGGTGTGTGACGCAAGCATGAGCATGTTCGTGTGAGCAGGAGGCTCTGGGCCCCGGGTGGCCCAGCGCCCCAGAAGGGCAGGCGGGCGGGCAGGGCCGGCCCTGGTCCAGGCCTGGTGCTCTGCGCGGTCACGGGCTCAGAGGCACAGGGACACTCACAGGTTGGTGGGGCTCAAGCAGAACATGGAGCTGTAGGGGACGATGGGCCGGGGGCCACTCCTCACCACGTCGTCCGCATCCTCCTTCTTCCCCTGCGCCTGGCTCTCCAGGTCCACGTTACCACCTGCCGGGACACGGGTCACTTGGAGGGACATGGTCCCCAACCCCTGGCCCACAGGGTCTCGTGTTGGGACCCTGTAATCATCAATCAAGCCTGGGAGGGTAATGGCCAGGACTGCCCACCGGCCATCGGGATGGACAGTCAGCTGCCAGAGACCCCAACCGGCCCCTGGAGCCCTTGCCCGGACAGAGGACAGAGCCTGCACGTGGGGACAGTAGGCTCTGGGCACCTGGGCCGAGGACGCTCTGCCTCCAGGGGGCCCACAAGGACGTGACCTGCACTCACTGGCAACATGCCACCCCCCCCGGAGGCAGGGTCCAGGACGCACAGAGCAGAGGCGCCTGCCAGCCAAGCCGCGCCACCCCTGCAGGACTGCGGGGCCTGCGGGCAGCCTGCCCTCTGTCCATTAGGACCCTTGAGGAGGGCCCACCATGCCAGGGAGTTCAGGGGACAGCTGCCCCCGCTCCCCCAGGGACTCCGTCTCCCTCCCCACTCCCTGTGGCCCACCTTGGGGTCTCGGCGGCCCCAGGCCCTGCTCTCCGCCACCCAGACTCCTGTGGGTAAAATGGTAGATTTTTTTTCTCTGCTTAGCATCTTTCTCACAGTAATTTTTCATTTTAACTACCTGAATGCACATTTTAATTCCTATAGGTGACTGTCCCTGTGACCATTTCTAGAAACCCAGGGACCGTGCAGGGACCTGCAGCCACCTCCTGCTACCGTGTCCCGTTTTCATTTCTTTAAAGAAATATAAAAGCAGAGTGGATGTTAAAGAGCCTCGGGGTGGACTGCGATGGCCACCAGAGCCCGCTCAGACCAGCACCTGCTGGGGACCCAGCCCCCCAACACGTGTGCCGGCCACTTGGAAGGTCCGTGGAGCACAGTGGCCGGCACTGCCAGTGCCAGCTCCACGCAGCGCCACCCACACAGCACCTCAGCATTTCTCTGCTGAAAGCATCAATTATATAATCCCCTGAGAAAGCAATTTGGCAAATTTTATTTAAATCCCTAAAAGTACTCTTTGATCTATTAATTTAATTTCTAAGGCATTATCTCCCAAGGAAACCAAGTATGCACACAAAAATCTGAATTCATGAGAATAATTCTTTTATAATACCAAAAAATTATAAAATATACAACCACGGAAGATTGGGAAGTTCATTTTAAAAAGACTACATGCTTGTATATCTCAGATGAGTCAATTGTCACCATTCCTTCAACATTTAAAAAAAAACTCACAATGATCATGTGTTACTTTTAAAGTAAGGAGCAATTATTATTCAAAACCACATTTTTCCAGACCTTTCCACAATAGCAAAAAAAGCAAACCCAAGGATGAGCAAACAAGGAAACAATCAATGCGGACCCAGTGAAGAATTCTGCGGCACAAGGAGGACGATAGTGATGCCAAACCTGGATGGAAGCACTGCCCAGGATACAGATTTACTACAACAAAGTCAAAGAAAAATCACCAGTCAAACCAAATCAGACCAAGAAAAAAGAGAGAGAATCAAAATTAAAACTACAACAGATCAAGTAAACTCATTATTGGAAATAGGTTATAAAGAAAGACTTGGCAGTAGCAAAAATTATATCACTGAACTAGAAGACAGTCAAGCGAAATGGCCGGAATCAGAGGGAGCAACACAAAAAGGAAGAGAATATTCCCTAAAACCACCACGTGTCAGACACAGCCTAGGCGCCTCATTAGGGTAACAACACTAGGTAGAATCTACTATCTCCCCAATTCCCCAGGTTAAGAAACTGAGCCTGACACAGAGCCCTTCCACAGTCACACAGCATGAGTGGTAGAACCAAGATCCAAGTCGGTGCCAATCCGACTTTCATGCCATCACCGTATTTAAAGAAGAAGCAGATGCCAGGCTTCAAACTAAACACAGAATCTAAGACAGGCCAATGGCTGTGAACTCCTTGAAGGCTGGGCTGAGTTTTGCCATCGTTGCATCCCTAAATTCCAGCCCGGTGCCTGGTCAGCTGCAGATGCTGAACTGCCATTGGATGAAAAAAATATGTTGACCTGAACAGATTGATGGCAAAAGAACAGACGAAATGTCAGGAGGACAACAGAGGAAGTCAAAGTGAGTAACGGGCCCTTGACCAACATGGAAACAGTAAGCCAGAGCAGATACTCAAAGATTAGAAGGAAAGCTTTCCCAAAGTAAAAAACACAAAAAGTCTGGACATGAGAAGGTTTGCTAAAATACGGTTAGCAAGAAGCAGTGAACACCAAGACAGAGCGCATCACACGTGCGAGCATAAAAGGAAAAAGATGGCCCAGCAACTAACTTAGAGCGAAAAAAGACCCGAGACCTCACAGCCTGCGAAGCATCAGCTCTCCCCAAAACACCCACCTGCCATAAGAGGCGTGCGTGCACTGGTGGACTTCGGGGGACGGCCCTGAGCCCAGAACACTGTCCCCCACGCTCTGGGTGCAGGCCCTCCCACCCCAGGCCGGAGGGCTGGGTCTGTGGAAGCCCCCACGCTCCAGGAGGCCTTCACATTTCACCGTGGTCGTAGCTTCCACTCCCTAGAGATACATGGCGCTCTAAACCAACACAACGGTCCGTGCGGAGGGCACACACGCAGGTGCATGGGAGAGCAGGGAGCTTCTCAGAGCAGAGGCATTTAGGTTGTTCTACGTATGCTTGGGGGAAATATAACAACTCTATAAAGTATTCAAATGTGAGTAGTAAAGACCCAAGGCATCCAGGTTATCCTGTTCTAATTGCAGTTTTTCATGTTTTTTTAACGTCCACACAGCAGGAGTCGCTGTATTTTCACTTTGATGTACAGTTCTGAGGGTTGTGACCAAGGAAGTGGGTAGCTCTGGCCACAGCCAGCACAGAGAACAGCTCCTGTATCCTGCCCACTGCCCGGGCAGCCCCAGTCTGGAAGCCACTCCACAACTCTGCCTTTTCCAAATGTCATATAAACAGAATCACATTGAGTCTGTGGTTTTCACTGAGGATGAAGCCTGTGAGATTTAGCCATGGCACTGCTTGCATCAACAGTTACTTTCTATTCCTGCGTAGTATCCCACTTGTTTATCCATTCACCCATCAGAAGATTTTTGGGCTTATTTCCAGTTTTTGGAGATTATGATTAATACTTATATAAATACTCAGAACAGGTTTTTGGGTGGACGGGTTTCCATCTATGCAAGGTAAATTACCAGGAGTGGGATTTCTGGGTGGTATGTGTGTATGCTTTTCCATCTTTTAAAATGAGGTATAGATTTAAGTAAAATTCATTCCTTTCTATGAGTTTGGACAAACATGTACAGCTGTGAAAACACAATCCCAATCAAGACAGAGAAGAGTTCTATCACCCCAAATTTGCCCCTTTGAGTGAACCCCTTCCCCTCTGCCTGAACTTAGCATGATCTGTTTGCCTCCTTATACTTTTGCCTTTTCTAGGATATCATATAAATGGAATATACAACATATAAGTTTGAGTTTGGCTTTTTCCACTTAACAAAATGTGTTTTATTGTGTGAATCAGGAGTCTTCCTTTTGACGGCTGAGTACACACAGTATGGATATACCACAGTTTATTTATCCATTCACCACTGAAGAACATTTGGGTTGTTGCAGATTTGGGTGGTTATGACTAAAGCTACTGAAAACTTGGAGTAGTTTTTTGTATGAACATAAGTTTTCATTTCTCTTGATGAATACATAAGGGTGGGATTGACAAGTTTTATGTTAAATGTATGTTTAATTTTATAAGGAACTGCCAAACTGACTATCCTACCAGCAGGAAAGGAGCATTCCAGTTGCTCCATGTCCCCATCAACACTTGGTATTATCAGTCATTTTTTATTTCACATTTTGATAGGCATATAGTGACATTTCATTGTGGTTGTAATTTCCATTCCCTTGGTAACTAATAATGTTGAACAACTTTTCATGCACTTATTTGCTATCCATAAATGTCCTTGGGTGAAATGTCTCTTCAAATATTTTGTCTATTTTTTAAAATTAGATTATTTCCTTATTGTTGAGTTCTGATACTTCTTTCTTTATTCCGAGACAAGTTCCTTAGAAGACATGTATTTTGCAAATATCTTTCCCAATCTGTGGCTTATATTTTCATTCTCTTTGCAGTGTTTTTTTGAAGAAACATTTTCAATTTTTGTGTCCAACTTTTCAATTTTTCTTTTATCTATCATGCTTTTTAAAAATGGAGAATACCGTTGTTCCACATCCTTGTCAGCACTTGGTATTGTCAGATTAAAAATTTTCAAGCTATTTTAGCATTATTTTAGCTTCTCAATTGCTGGTTTTGTCTTTTTGACAAAAAAAAACATTATATGAACATTATATAAACATTATATGAACAGAGTAATAGAGTGTGACCTTTTGAGACTGGTTTCTTTTAACTAGCATGATGCCTCCAAGATTCATCCAAATTACTGTACTCAGAGTTTGCTCCTTTTTATTGCTGAATATTCAATGTTCCATTTTATGGCTATACTACAATTTATCGATTCATTCATTAAGGGCATTTGTTTCAGTTTTTAGCAATTATGAAAACAGCTGCTATGAAAAGTTGTGCACAGGCTTTCTTGTGAACATAGTTTTCATTTCTCTAGGGTAAATATTCAGGAATGAGACGGCTGTATATTTAACTTTAAAACTTATACTGTTTTCCTAAGTAACTGGACCACTTTGCATTTCCACAGCAATGTGTAAGAGTTCCTGTTGCTCTGTATCCTCGTAGCACTTGGTACTGTCAGATTTTTTATTTTAGCCATTCTAATAGGTATGTAATAGTATCTCATTTCAGCTTCAATTTGCATTTCAATAATGGATGTTGATGTTAAACACTTTTTCATGAGCTTATATCCTCATTGGTGAAATGTCTGTTCAAGTCTTTTGTCCATTATTTATGAGAGTTGTTTATTGATGTTGTTTTTTAGAGTTCTCTAAATATTTATATAAGTCCTATGCCACATTAGTGATGTGCAAATATTTTCTTCCAATCTATAGACTGTTTTCTCATTCTCTTAATAGTGTCTTTTACAGTACAAAAAATTTTTTAATTTTGATTAAGTCCAATGTATTAGTATTTCCTTTTGTGGATCATGTTTTTGGAGTCACAAAGGTTTTCTCTCATGTTTTCTTCTAAAAGCTAGATAATTTTACATTTCAATTACATTTTACATTTCAATCTTTGATACAGTTTGAGTTATTATTTGTATAATATGTGAGGTCTGGGTCAAAGTTCATTATTTTGTATCTGAATGTCCAAATGTCTCAGTGCCATTTGTTGAAAATACTATCTTCCTCCATTGAACTGCCTACACAACTTTGTGTGGTTCTATTTCTAGACTTTCTATTCTGTTCCATTGATCTGTGGGTCTATCACTTCATCAGTACCACACCATCTTGAGACTGTAACTTTATAGTAAGTCTTATAATCAGGTAGTGGAATTCCTTTCTATTTTTTGCCAAAATTATATTAGCTGATGGTGCCCCTAAAACTCCATGGCCATGCAGCAACAGGCACTGGGCAACCCAGGAAATGCAAGCCCCACTCACCAGGGCCTTGCAGTTCAGAGCGTGAACTAACCAGACCACGTGGTCTTGGGAAGGTTCCCACCCCAGGGACCATTTTCTCTCCGCCTCAGTGGTGGTAGGGCACACAGGTTCTGCTCTGGAAACTCAGTGCTGCTCTTGAGAACAGTGAGAAGTAGCCTGGCACTGGACTTAGGCAGGGCTGGGCCCCAACTCTGGTTCTGCTCTTGGTCCATGGGCCACTGTACGAGGCACATGTTGTCTCTATGAGCCTCAAATTCCTGTTGGAAAAGTAGTCCTGCTACACAGGGGTGCCAGGAGGCCCCAGTGCGGTGGTGGATGCTGAAGCCCTTGGCACACCATCCACTGCAGAGGTGCTGTGACAGTTTGAGATTATAAATTTTATGGATCCCAAAAAGAGAAAGATTACATTTGTAAACTAATCTATTCCTCTGGGTGTGACACCCTCTGATTGCATTAGATTCTGCTTAGATGTCTTTGATTAGATTACTTGTTAAGAAGAGGCTTTTAGATTTGACTACCTCAGAGGGTGTGACCCAGGTTGAGTCCCCGCCCCCTTTCTGGGCCTGATATAAAATGGGCAGTAACTCAAGAAGACACGCAGAAGACAGAGCGCTGCCATTTTTTATCCTGGGGCCCCAAGGAGAGATAAGTCTTCCACCCGATAGTTTGCAATTGACCGCTAAAGAAAACAGAACAGGTGAGACTGATATAGAAGGCCCGGAAAGAACAGAGCCCTAAGCCAGGAGAGAGAGGAGGCCCTGAGAGACAAGCCCTGTGCCAGCTGCAGCTGAGATCAGGAAGCAGCTGGGCCCACGGAGCCTCAAGAGGAAGAGGGAGCCCAGAGGGGAAGCTGGGCCAGCAGAGACTGCCGCCATCTTGCTTCAACACATGGCAGCTGACTTTTATCACACCTTGAGTTGATCTTTCCACAGCCTTAGGACTGTAAGCTTTTACTCCAAATAAATACCCATTATAAAAGCCAACAGATTTCTGGTACTTTGCATCAGGAGCCCTTTGGCAGACTAAGAGATGTGCATTAAAAATAAAAAACAAAAATTACATTACCTATTCTAGTTTCTTTGCTTTTCCATATAAATTTTAGAATCAGCTTGTCTCTATCTATAAAATTCTGCTGGGATTGCATTAGGGTTGCATTGATCTATACATCAATTTGGTGGAGATCATCATCTTTACTACATTGAAACTTTAAATCCATCAACATAATGTCTCTCAACTTATTGAGGTTTTCTTTAATTTATTTGTCAGTATTTTTTCCTTTTCAGCCTACAGATCCTGTACGTTTCATTGTATTTTTATATAAGCACTTTATATTTTAGAGCAATGATGAACAGCTGTTTTTTCTTTAGGGTTTTCAGTTGTACGTTGCGAGCATATAGAAATATACTTTATATCCCATAGCCCTGCTAAACTGAGAAGTTCTAGTTTTGTTTTGTATTTTCCTTGTAAACAATCATGCCATATGAAAATAAGAATATTTTATTTCTTCCTTTCCAATCTATATGCCTTTTATTTATTTTTCTTGCCTTATTGTACTGCCCTGCACTTTCAGTATGATGTTAAATATGAGTTGTAATAACCCATATTCATGTCTTGTTTATGAGGGAAAGCATTTTGCTTTTGACCTTTGAGAATGATGTTATTTGTAGGCTTCTGTAGATGACCTTTATCAGTTATGGAATTTCCTTCTACTTCTAGTTTTGAGTTTTTTGTTTGTTTTATCATGAATGGGCTTTTTTTTTTTTTTTTTTTAAAGATTTATTTTTATTTATTTAATTCCCCTCCACTCCCCCGGTTGTCTGTTTTCTGTGTCTTTTTGCTGCGTCTTGTTTCTTGTTTCTTTGTCCGCTTCTGTTGTCGTCAGCGGCACGGGAAGTGTGGGCGGCGTCATTCCTCGGCAGGCTGCTCCCTCCTTCGCGCTGGGCGGCTCTCCTTATGGGTGCACTCCTTGCGCGTGGGGCTCCCCTACGCGGGGGACACCCTGCGTGGCGCGGCACTCCTTGCGCGCATCAGCACTGCGCATGGGCCAGCTCCACACGGGTCAAGGAGGCCCGGGGCTTGAACCGCAGGCCTCTGAATGGGCTTTTTTAATGTTCTTCCTCCTCCCCCTCCCCCACCTGCTGTTTTTGCTGTCTGTGTGCATTCGCTGTGATCTTCTGTATCTATTTCTCTCTTTGTCTTCTCATTTTTTCTCCTCTAGGATTCACCTCAGTTCCTGGTTTCTGCTACACTTTACCTTGACTCTCCCCTTTGTCTCTCTTTTGTTGCATCATCATCTTGCTGCGTGACTCACTTGCACAGGTACTGGCTCACTGTGTGGGCACTCGACTCATTGCACAGGCATGCTTTCTCTTTTTCTTTTTCACCAGGAGGCCTCAGGGATTGAATCTGGATCCTCCCATATGGTAGGCAGAAGCCCTATCACTTGAACTATATCCACTTTCCATGAATAAGCTTTGACTTTTGGCAAAAGCTTCTTCTGCCTCAAGTGATATGATGATGTGATTTTTGCTTATTAGACCAAGGGTCAGCAAAATGGCCGGTTTCTTTTTGGCTCCTAGGGTGCCAAAAAAAGGTGTTTGTTTTGGGTTGTTGTTTTTTTTACATTTTTAAGGGTTGTAAAAACAAAAAAGAATATTACAAAAGATATTGTATGTGGCCTGGAATGCCCAGAGTACTCCCTGGCCCTTTACAGAAAGTTTCTGGCCCCTGCTTCAGCCAATTACTATAGTAGGTTAGATTCACTGGTTTTAAAAAACTGATCCAGGCTTGTATTCCAGGGCTAAACTACAACAGACTGTAGGGTATATAAGAAAAATATAGCCCAATGGACACTATGGACTATGGTTAATAGTTCTATTTTAATATTCTTTCATCAGTTATAACAAAGGTAGCCCCCTATTGTTAAGACTTTACATTAGCGTGATAAGTGGGAATGCTGTAATTTTACCTGATTTTTCTGTAAACCTACACCTCTAATTATTCTGGCTGATGGCTGCCCATGTTCCACCTTCCTAATTAGAACTGAAGTATAAAGATGCAATATTTTAAAACTTGCAAAAGATAATAAAATAATTTTTAGAATAAGAAAAAGTCTTAAACACACTAACGAAGTAGAAAGGCTCAAATATCATGAGCTGAGTATTCAACTAATACATTTTTTCAAGAATATTACAACAAAGATAATGAAAATAGAAGGAAGTAATAAATAAGAAAACAAAGATACAATAGAGGATATCAAGAAAGCCAAACGGAGACTTTGAAAGACTATTTAATTTGAAAACCCTTTAGGAAAAGGAGTGTTTCAAGGAAAGAGGAAAGGACAGAGGAGAGTAGAAGGAGGGAAGAAGGAGTAGAAGAGAAGGGAGGGAAGGGGAGGGGAGGGGGAGGGAGGGGAGGGGAGGGAGGGGAAGGGAAGGGGAGAAGAGGAGGAAAGAAGAGAGAGAAGTTTAGAAACATTAAAGTGGCCATAAGTATAAATCCAGAAGTAATTACAAAGACAATAAGAGGCTGGATCCTATAGATGATGACAGCCACCTCTACTCAAATTTCTACCTGTAACCTACTTAAACAGGACAGTCAATAATGGAGGCCAAAACCTACAGCTATAGGAGACAAGAAAACTACAACTTGAATTTACATGAAAGTAGGGGAAACAAGTATTGGAGACCTGCAGGAAGAGTGAGGGATTGTGTGGAAGGGAAGAAAGTGCAGCTGGATTCTAGTAAGGTGGAACATGGACAGGCAGCAGCTCTAGGAGAAGACCCATGAGGAAAAGGCTTAGAAAATGCATGGGTTTGGAGGTGGCAATCTCGGGGAGGCACTGCCTCTGGAGAAAAGAGAGGTACTTAAAAGAGAGGTAGGGAATCGGACTTTGGCCCAGTGGTTAGGGCGTCCATCTACCATATGGGAGGTCCGCGGTTCAAACCCCAGGCCTCCTTGACCCGTGTGGAGCTGGCCATGCGCAGTGCTGATGCGCGCAAGGAGTGCCACGCCACGCAGGGGTGTCCCCGCATAGGGGAGCCCCACGCGCAAGGAGTGCGCCCGAGAGGAAAGCCGCCCAGCGTGAAAAGAAAGAGCAGCCTGCCCAGGAATGGCGCCGCCCACACTTCCCATGCCACTGACGACAACAGAAGCGGACAAAGAAACAAGACGCAGCAAATAGACACCAAGAACAGACAACCAGGGGAGGGGGGGGAATTAAATAAATAAATAAATCTTTAAAAAAAAAAAAAAAAAAGAGAGGTATACTTTGGTAGCTTAGTGATGGAGAGAAACAAAAGCAAGGACTGAGGTCAAGGGTCTTATACAGACATGATATCTTCAAAGAGTCAGAACCACACATCTTTCTCCAAGGCACCACTGAGTACAGAAACTGTACTTCACTGTGCTAATAGAAGAGAGCACTCGTGAACTAGACAGAAAGCAATACACTACCCAAAACCCTCTCCCATCTTCCAAAAATTCACCTTTAATTACTGTTTGGGAAATTTTAACATGCTTTATCATTATCAGAGAAAGGAACCCAACATCCATACAAAGCTTCCATAAGAACAAAATAGAATATAAAAATGAAAAATATTCAACTAATAAAATACTCCACAAAATCAACTGCAAAGTAGAAGAAAGCTGTGACATTGCTCCAACATGAATTAAGTATAATTAAGCAAGCAACTGCTAATATTGAAAAATATCACAAATCAGATTCAAAAACTCAAAATAAAAATGGATAGACAACTAGAAGATATGAGATGAGAGCTGATCAAACTCAGGTGAGAAACTGAAGAAAAATCAAAATCATCCCAGGAGTGCAATTAGAGAAAAAGTCAAAATTATCTCAGAAATCATGATGAGGGAAGCAGATCTGGCCCAACAGATAGAGCGTCCACCTACCACATGGGAGGTCCAAGGTCCAAACCCAGGGCCTCCTGACCTGTGTGGTGAGCTGGCCCATGCGCAGTGCTGATGCATTCAAGGAGTGCCGTGCTACACAGGCGTGTCACCCGCATAGAGGAGCCCCACGTGCAAGGAGTGCACCCCATAAGGAGAGCCGCCACACGTGAAAGAAGTGCAGCCTGCCCAGGATTAGTGCCACACACACGGAGAGGTGACACAGCAAGATGATGCAATAAAAAAAAAGAGGCATAGATTCCTGGTGCCACTGACAAGAATACCAGTGGACACAGAAGGACACACAACGAATGTACACAGAGAGCAGACAACTGGGGGGGGGAGCAGAAGAAGAGAGAAATAAAAAATAATAATAATAAATCTTTTAAAAAAAGAAAGAAATCATGATGAGGCCAAGGGAGAAAAGGTATGACTAAAGGTATACTTAGGGATAAAAAAAAAAGGAATGACACAAGCCACAAGAAAAAACATGAAGAAAGGAGTGAGTTCTGAGGTGGTTTGAAGCTGTATGTACCTCAGAAAAACACACTCTTAAATCTAATCCATTCCTGTGGGTGTGAACCCATTGTAAGTAGAACCTTTTGATGAGATTACTTCAATTAAAGGGTTTCTTCCATCAATCAGGATTGATCTTAAATAAATAAAACCCAGAAGAGAAGGGAAAGACCTAGAGATGCCACCATGTGCCTTGCCATGTGACAGAGGATCACCAGCAGCCAATCTCTGGGAAGAAAGCATTGCCTGATGATGCCTTGATTTGGACATTTTCCCAGCCTCAAAACTATAAGCGAATAAATTCCCACTGTTTAAGCCAACCCATTTTATGGCACTGCTTTGAGCAGCCTAAGAAACTAAAACAAGTTTTTAAATGGATCAGGGAGATAGTGATATAGAAGACAGACCAAGTAGATCCAACTGTTATGCAACTGGTATGTCTGAAAAACAAATAAAACAATGTAACAGAACTAATACTTAAAATTATAATCCCAGAATTTTTTCCTGAAATTAAACTGCACCTATCAATTTATTTTTGACAAAAGTGTCAAAATAATTCAATGGAAAAAGAATAGGCTTTTCAATAAATGGTAATGTAACGAAAGAAGGAAAAATTAAATAACTTGAACCCTTATCTCACACCATATAGAAAAATTAACGTAAAGACTTTGTTTTCTGGATCAGACATACTTTCCCCCATTCAATTTACTAAGTACAACTAAAACCCCAGACATCATCTATAAGGCAAATATAAGAAGATTCTGAAAAGTGGAAAGCAGCAGCAGATTGGCTAGAGACCTTTGAGTTTCAAGGAACAACACAATAGTAAGTACTCTGGAATTTCTTTTTGTCCCATAATTTCCAGAGCTGGTACTAAAGAGTCTGGCATCCTAGAAATGCTAACGGTCACAGACTAATAACAATAAACACCAGTTCTTCCTATCAAAGGACCAGGAAAGGGGAATCTTAACAAGACAAAATTATAAACAATAACTTCCCTACTCCAGCCAAACATCACAGAGAAAACTGCAGCCCTACCTCCATCCATGCCAGCAGAGAGCCTGGACTTCTCCCTTTGCCAAGCTGTAATGAGACACCCAACCTTCCTACCAGAAAAGGACAAGTGGGAGCAAGTACTTTCACCTGTACCCTGTGATAACAAGTGCCCCTGCCCAAAATGTCAGTAAAGACCATGTGGGGTGCCTGGATTTGAACTTTTACCGAGGAGTAAGGCAGCCCACCCCCATCACCATGGTGAGTCTGGTGGAGAATCAGAACTTTTAATACCACCTGGTGGTAATGAGTCCAACCCCCACTGTGTCATTGAGGACATGTGGGGAGCAGTAATGAGGCACTTCCACTTCTCCCAGCCAGAGTGCTATCAGTGGCAGTCTAGTGGAGAGCTGGAACTCTCACCCCAGCCAAGCAGTAATGAGGAGGCCATACCCTACCAGGTGTCAATGGAGGCCAAGTGAAAAACCTATACTTCCATCCCAACCTGTAATAATGAGGCATGTACCCCACCTTTCCCCACTGGAGCAGTATTACAGTAGACCAGATAAAAGAGAAGATTTAAATGGGATTCAGCACCTTACACCATAACAACAAAATGCATAGGATTCAATTTTTAAAAAGTCAGTCATCATACCAAGATCCAAGAAATCTCAACTTGAATGAGAAAAGACAATAGACACCAACACCAAGATGACACAGATATTTGAATTATCTGGCAAAAATTTTAAAGTACCCATCATAAAAATGCTTCATTGGGTATTGGGTAATTAAATATACACTTGAAACAAACAAAATATAGAAAGTCTCAGCAAAGAAACAGAAGGTATAAAGAAGAACCAAATGGAAATTTTATAATTGAAAAGTACAATACAAAGTGAAAACTCAATAAATGGCTCAACAGTAGGAAGGAAGAGAGGAAAGAGTCAGTGAAATAGAAGATAGGAAAATAGAAATTACCCAATATGAACAAACTCCAAGACATCTACACCAAAACATATTATAGCAAAATGTCAAAACCCAAAGAAACAGAGGATTTTGAAAACGAGAGAAATGATTTGTCACTTATGAGGGATCCCCAATAAGAGTAACAGTGAATTTCTCATCAGAAACCATGGAGGTCAGAAAGCAATGGTATCACATATTTCAAGTCCTTAAAGAAAAAACAAAACAAAACAAAACAAAACTGCCAACCAAGAATTCTGTATCTGGCAAAATAATCTTTCAAAAACAGAGAAATTAAGACATGTACAGATAACCAAAAGCTACAAGAGCTCATTACCAGAAGGCCTGCCTTACAAGAAATGCTAAAAGGGAGTCCTTCAGGCTGAAATAAAAGGACTGTAAACAGTAACTTGAAGCCATAAAAAGAAATAAAGGACAATGGCAAAGGTAACTAGATAGGTAAATAAATAACTCTATACTACTGTACTTTGCTTCCTAACTACTCCCCTCTCCCCCATATATGACTTACGCAAAAAATGGTTTTAAATCACAAAAGGGACACGACATATAAATATGGGGCAATAGCAATATAAAGGGGGAGGGACAAAGATATATATAGAAATAGAGAGCTTGTATCCTACTGAAAGTAGGTTGGTATTAATCGAACTATGATGTTATTAGCTTAATATGTTAATGATAATTAGAAAAGTAGCTACTAAGAAAATTATTTAGAAATATAGAGAGAAAAGGAAATGAGATGGGAATCAAAAGGGTACACCAGGGAAACGGACTTTGGCCCAGTGGTTAGGGCATCCGTCTACCACATGGGAGGCCCGCGATTCAAGCCCCGGGCCTCCTTGACCCGTGTGGAGCTGGCCCACGTGCAGCACTGATGCGCGCAAGGAGTGCCGTGCCACACAGGGGTGTCCCCCACGTAGGGGAGCCCCACGCGCAAGGAGTGCACCCATAGGGAGAGCCACCCAGCGCGAAGGAGGGAGCAGCCTGCCGAGGAATGGCGCCGCCCACACTTCCCGTGCCGCTGACGACAACAGAAGCGGACAAAGAAACACGACGCAGCAAAAAGACACAGAAAACAGACAACCGCGGGAGGGGAGGGAATTAAAATAAATAAAAATAAATCTTTAAAAAAAAAAAAGGGTACACCATAAAAACACATCTAAATATAAAAAAAAGTAATGGAGCAATTGAAGAACAACAAAACATAAGATCTAGAGAAAATAAAAATGGCAGAAGTAAATTCTTCCTTCTCAATTAATAACTTATATATCTGTAGATTGAACTCCCCTATTAAAAGGCAGAGATCCACAAACTGGATAAAAAAGATCATAGCTCTATATGCTGTCTACAAGAGATTCACTTTAAGTACAAGGACAGAAAAAGGTTGAAAGTAAAAGGATGGGAAAAGATATCAATGCAAACAGTAAGCAAAGAGAGCTGGAATGGCTATATTATTGTCAGACAAAATAGACTTTAGATTAAAAAATATTACTAGAGACAAAGAAGGATATTACAGATTGATAAAAGGTTCAATCCAGCAGGAAGATATAATTATTTAAACATATATGCACCTTACAACAGAGCCCTAAAATATATGAAGTAAAAATTGTCAGAATTTATAGCCTTACAATAAGAGTTGGAAACTTCAATATACACTTTCAGTAATGGATAGAACATCTGAACAGAAGATCAATAAGGAAATAGAGGACCTGAACAATAGTATTAACCAATTAGGCCTAGTGGACATATATAGAACCATCCACCCAACAAGGTTAGGCCACAAATCAAATCTTAAAAGATTTAAGAATACAGAAATCATATTCTGGGACCAAAATGGAATAAAACTAGAAATCAGTAACAGAAGAAATGCTGGAAATTTTACAAATATGTGGAAATTAAACATCACACCAGTAAACAAACAATGAGTCAAAGACGAAATCACAGGGAAATTAGGAAAACCTTGATATGAATGAAAATGAAAACACAATACACCAAAACTTAAGGGATGCAATGAATTCATTGCTTAGTAGGAAATTTCTGTCTAAATGCCCAAATCTAAAAAGAGGAAAGATCACAAATCAATACTCTAACTTCTCACCTAAAGATATTAGAATAAGCACAAACTAAACCAAAAGTAGTAGAAGGAAGGAAATTGTAAAGATGAGAACAGAAATAAAGGAAACAGAATAGAAAAGTGAATAGAATCAAGAATCACCTGAAAGCTTTCCCAGTAAGATCAGGAACAAGACAAGGATGCCTGCTGTCACCACTGTTATTCAAAATTGTACCAGAAGTTCTAGCTAGAGTAGTTAGGCAAGAAAGAGAAATAAAAGGAATTCAAATTGTAAAGGAAAAAGTAAAACTTTCACTATCTGCAGACAACATGATCCTATATAAAGTTCGGAAAAATCTTCAACAAAGCTACTACAGCTAATAAATGAATTCAGCCAAATGTACAGATCAACACACACAAATAAGTAGTGTTTCTATACACTAATAACAAGCAATCTGAGGAGGAAATCAAGAAAATATTTCATTTACAGTAGCAACTAAAAGAATAAACTGTCTATGAATAAATTTAACAAAGGATATAAATGACTTATACATGGAAAACTACAAACATTGCTAAAAGAAATGAAAGAAGACCTAAATAAATGGAAGGATATTCTGCGTTCACAGAATGAAAGACTAAATATCATTAAGATGTCAGTTCTACTCAAAATGATTCATAGATTCAATGCAATCCAAATCAACCAACATCCGTCATTGCAGAAATGGAAAAGCCAATTATCAATTTTTTTTACTTGGATGGGGAAGGACCCCAAATAGCCAAAACCATCTTAAAAAGGACAAAGTTGGAGGACTCATACTTCCTGACAAGCATATTACAATGCTATGTGGTCAAAACAGCATGGCATTGACACAAGGATAAACACATTGACACAGGGAATCGAACTGAGAGTTCAGAAATAGATACTCCCACCTATGCGCAATTGACTTTTGACCAGGCTGCCAAGTCCACTCAATTGGGAAAGAAGATTCTCTTCAACAAATGGTGCTGGGAGAACTGGATATCCCTATGCAAAAGAATGAAGGAGCACCTCTACATCTCACACCACATACAAAAAACAACTCAAAATGTATCAAAGACCAAAATACAAGAACTAGGACTATGAAACTAGAAAAAATACAGAAAATCATTTCCAGGATCTTGTGTTAGACAATAGTTTCTTAGATTTTACTTACATCCAAAGCACAAGCAATAAAAAAAAAAATTATATCAGTGGGAGCACATCAAAATTAAAACTTTTGTGCATCAAAGTACTTTATCATGAAAGTGTAAAGACAACTTACTCTGTGGGAGAAAATATTTAGAAACCATGTATCTGATAGGGGCTTAACATCCAGAATATTTAAAGAAATCCTACAACTCAGCAATAAAAAGACAAATGACCAAATTAAAAGCAGGCAAAAGACTTGCCTAGACATTTCACCAAAAGAAGATGAACAAATGGCCAAAGAGCACATGAAAAGAGGCTAAACATCATTAGCTCTTAGGGAAATGCAAATCAAAACCACACTGAGATACCATTTCACACCCTCTAGAAAGGCTACTTAAAAAAAACAGAAAATTACAAGTGTTGGAGAAGATTTGGAGAAATAGGAATGCTTTATTCATTGCTGGTAGGAATGTAAAATGATGAAGCTGCTGTGGAGGACAGGTGGGCAGTTCCTCAGGGAGCTGAGTACAGAATTACTGTATGACCCAGTGAGCTTATATACCCCAAAAACTGAAAATAGGGACTTGAACAGGTATTTGCATACTGATGTTCGTAGCTGATTATTCACAATTGTCAAAAGATTGAAGCAAACCAAATGTTCATTAACTGATGAATAGATAGACTATGAACATATTTAGCAGCACTGAATTACACATTTGAATGAATGATGATTGAAAGGGGAAATTTTATATTTTATATATGTTCTAGAATTAAATTTTTTTAAAAAATCCAGCAAACTGTATAACATGATGAACCACAATTTAAACCATAGACTTTAGCTAATAGTACAATTATAATAATATTCTCTCAATTGTAACAAAGGTCCACACTAATGCAAAATGTTAAAAATGGGGGCAGGTATATAGGAAATTATATTTTCTGTATGATCGTTCTATAAACCTACAACTTCTATAATTTAAAAAATTGATTTGGGAAGGAGAAAAAGGGAGGGTTTTTTTACAACTTTAGACAACTTTGTAATTCTACACAACTACAAAGACCTGTGACTGTTTTGTATTCTGTCCTCAACTAGACTGGACCCCCACCAGGCATCCGCTGTCCCCTCCTGCTGTCCCCTCCTGCACTTTAACACAGACCTGGCGTTTAGCTGGTGACCCGCAGACACTCTGGGAAGCGCTGAGCAGAGCCCGAGTCACCTCTGGGGCACCTGCGAGACAGGCTGGCAGCAGAGGACCTTCTCTCCGGCTGGAGGAATGGTCCACACTAGCACACTGGGTCCCCAGGTGGCTGCCGGAGCAGGGGGGCAGGGGCGTAGGCGCAGGCAGGCCTGGCCCCGCTGGACAGGGAGACACTCACTGGGAACCGCCGTGCTCTCCCCAGGAGGGCCCGTCAGCGTCACTGGGGTGTGCACGGTGGCACTCAGGCCCGAGGGTTGGCTGCCCATCCGAGAGACGTTCCGCTGGTTGTCAGCATCCTCCGGCTGCTCCACCACCTTCTGGAGAGAGGTGCTGGGCAGTGCGTGCACAGGGCCCATGCCCGTCATCCCACTGGCCTCCACACCGCAGTGCAGCTCCCTGCAACCAAGAGCGACATCCCAGAGTCTGACACAGCCTGACTCCTACTCAATGTGCAAAACCCCAGCTGCTTAGCCCGGACTGAGCCAGTCCCTGACCACCCCCTCTGCTCCTCTGGTGTTCGTGCCATCAGGTCTGGGAAGTGCAGACGGGACTGGCTCACCTGTTAGTCCCTGGCACGATGCCAGGCAAGGGTGGCATCATCGAATGGTGGGGGAGTGGACGTTTGCAGAATGCAGACGCCTGGAGCAGGACGCGTCCCTGGGCCACCCTGCCCAGGCCCACCAGGCCCAAAGCCCCGCTCAGAGGCTGAGCCCGCCCCCCCAGCTGTGCAGCTTCATCCGGGGGGGCTCCTTCACCCCAGTACTCAGAGTCAGGGCCCGCGGCTGGGGGCGGCGGGGGCGCTGGCCTCCTGGGCTGCCCCGCTCTGCCTCCCCCTTCCCGCCTGCCCCGCTCTGCCTCCCCCTTCCCGCCTGCCCCGCTCTGCCCCGCTCTGCCCCCTTTGCTCCTGGGTCGCTTAAATGATGGCCCACCAAGCCCTCAAGCCGGCAAGGGGCCTACAGACCACTCCGTGGGCAGGGGGCTCTGGCCCCAGGACTCCACCCTTGTGTGGGCAGCGCCCACCAGCCCTCTGCCCCCATCTGGGGACCCGGCTCGCCGGCGCCCACGCACTCACCTGGGCTGGTGGTTCCGGCGGGCATCCTGCTCCTTGCCGGGCGCCTCGCCCTCCTTCTCCAGGGCCTCCTTCTCCAAGGAGTCGTGCGCGGACAGCACCTTGTGCCGTGGCCGGTGCCGCCGCGTGGGCTCCTCCGCGCTCTCCGCCTCCCTGGCGCCCGCCCGGGAGCCGCCGCGGTGCCGCGCCCGCCGCTCGGCCTTCGCCCCGGCGCCCGCGGCCTCCCTGCCCTGCTCGGGCGCGTGCCGGTGGGCGCGGTGGCGCCGCGGCTCCTTCTCGGGCGCCTCCTCCGGGGAGCCCCTCCGGTGGTGGCGCCGGCCGCCCTCGGGGCCCGGGCCCGCGCCGCGCGCGCGCTCGCCCCTGCCGGGATCCCGGGACCCCGCGGCCTCCTTGCTGTGGCTGCGGTGCGGCCGGGGCCGCTCCTCCCGGGCCCCGGGCTCCCCGCCCTCCGCCTTCGGGCCCGCGCCCGGGTCCTGCTCCGCCGCCGCGGGGGCCGCGGTCTTGTCCTTGTCCTTGTCGCGGTGGCGGTGGTGCCTGCGGGGCGCGTCCGGACCCCCGGGCCGGGCGGGCTCCACGGCGTCAGGGCCGTCGGGGCAGGGCCGGGGCTTGCCCGCCCGCGGGCCCTCGCGGCCCGGCTCCACCACCAGGGGCCGGTCCAGGTGGGTCTTGGCGTCGGGGCGCAGGTGGAGCGCGGTGGCGAAGCGCAGCCGCTCCTCAGGGTCCAGCTCGCTGTAGAGCGCCTCGCAGCTGGCGCGCAGGTTCTGCAGCCGCAGCTGGCTGGCCCGCTGCTCCCACACGGACCGCGCCTTGGACGAGTTCTGCTGCCTGCTGTGGGGAGACGGGCGGTTAGCCGGCACCCTGCGGCCGCTGCCCACCTCTCTGCCTAGCGGAGAGGAAGCCCCAGATGGACACATAGCAATGGAGGGAGGCAGCGCGGGCGCCAGGCAGGAGGGGCGGGGCGGCAGGGGGCCCTCAGGACCCCACCTCAGAGCTGGTGCAGAAGGTGGAGAGGACCACCCCTGGCTCTGGGGCAGGAGACTCGGCTCGACCCAGGCCGACACCGCCTGCCCATGCAGAGGCCCACAAGGGCGCTCAAGCAGGCTGACCAGGGTCTGAGGCCCAGGGGTGCAGGGCACTGGGCTGGCAGGCGCCGCAGTAGGCCACGGGCTGGCTCCCGGGTGGCCGGCGGGCAGGGCCAACCTCAGCCCACAAAGGCCCAAGTGGGGCAAGGAGGTGGCGTCAAACGGAGCAGAACGACTGAGGCAGGAGGCCTCTCAACCGCCGGGCAGCCCGTTCCCAGCCGGCAGCGAGCGCGGAGCAGAAGGGCCACATAAGCCGGGGCCTGGAGGCCAAGGACCCGGCCGCTTCTCCAGGGGCACCTCCCCCCCACACCCTCCAGGACAGCCACATGCTGGGGGGAACGGGCATCATGAGGGAACCCGAGAGGGGGTCCTGGCGTGGAGGAGACAGGAGCTGGGGCAGCAAGAGGTGCCCAGCCCTCGGCGCAAGCATGGGGCCTCACCGCTCCCGGTGCCCAGCTCGGGCCGGCAGCTGCCCCTTGCTCAGGGACCATTTGCTCTCAGGAGCCAAGACCTCAGGGCTGGGATTGGGGTCACCAATGCCCCTTTCTCTGGCCCATGGGGAGCCACCTGCACCAGTGGCTCTCCAGGCCTACCCTCCAGCCCCACAGTGGGCACAGGAAGCACTTAGTGTTCTGGTTCCAACTGAATAAGTCCCCAAAGTAGGCGACCCAGCCCGCCACCACGGTCGGTGTCCCATCCTTCAGCCACAGAGCAGCAGCCCTGCCTGGGGGTTTCCCAGGCTCCCCTCCTCCCACCCTCACGTGAGACCCAGGCCCCGCTGCCGTCCCCTTTTCACAGGGTGGGAAACTGAGCCTAGAAGGGGACACGGCGTGCGCAGGGTCCCTTAGCAAGTGATGGAGCAGGGGCAGTCGGGTGTGGAGAGCCATTTGGGGGGACAGTGCCTTGCGTGTTTTTAGACCACGGGAGTGCGTGGACCCATTCGTCCCCTGGGGGTGTGCGGGTGTCAAGGGCTAGCCTCCCTGGCCATCTGCTGACCGCAGCCCTGGCAGGCATGTGCCACCCCAGGCCAGGATCTGCGCCTCCGGCCCTGCTTCAGAGACCCCTGCACCTGACCCATCTTCTCTGGCTCTGGCTCCAACCCAGAGCCCAGGGCCTGCCTGTCCCCAGTGGGGACCAAAACAAAGGGTCCGACTCAGCCACACAGAACCTGGGAAAGGGGCGGCAACCCCGAGGATGGTTCACCAAGCTGCGGAAGCCCCGGGCTGGGCACCAGTCGCTGCCTCAGGCACGGTGCACCTGGGGAGGTGGTCCACAGGGATGCAGCCCCAAGACCTGGGACCGGCAACAACCCGTCAGGAAAGGGGCTGGGAGCAGGCGGGGCTGGGACCCCCGGGTCCGAGGGTGCAGGCGGGGATGGCCCAGCGGCACAGCTCTGCCTCCGCCCTCACTGAGCTCCTCTCCTGGCCGCCACCTGATACCCAGAGGCCCGCCGGCCGCTGCACCGAAGGGCGCATGGGATGGAAAGGCTCCCGAGTAGCTTGGGGGTGCACAGTGCAGGCCGGCCGCAGGTCAGCCACGCTGCGGCACCCAGCCTGCTCGCTGGGCCACCTGCCTCTCGGTGCCCTCACGCCCCACAGGCTGTGGTGTCTGCTTCCCGCTGCCTCTACCGCTGGGTGCTGCTGTATGTCTCTCTGCAGCATCCCACTGCTCCCCGAGTCTGCAGGCCCTGCCTCCCCTCCACAGCTGTACCTTGGCATCAGCCCCTCCTGGAACCGCCTGTGCCTGCTGGTCCTCGCTCTGCCCAGCACGTGGACCCACTGGCCTTGCCCCAGCCTCGCCCTCTGGCCCTCTCTGCCAAGCTCCCCGGGCACAGCAGAGAGCCAGCTGGGCCGCCGCAGCCTGCAGCACCAAGTCCCACCTGAGGCCTCTTCAGATACCCCGTGGAGGGGCCACTCCACGACTGCCCAGCCCTGCTGAGCCGGCCACTCAGCTGCACCAGAGAGGATGGCCCCAGGCCAGGGTGGGTGCTCAGGGCTCAGAAAGAAGCTGTAGCGGTTCTGAGCCATGGCCCTGCTTCGGGGTCCTTGCTGGGATGACCAGTTCCCCTTAACGCTGACCACCAAAGCAGCCACGGGTGTGACCCCATTGTTATCTATGTCTGCCCCTTATTCCACCATGTGAGTTCATTTTCAGGACCCAACAGTCTTTCTTACCCCGGGAGACACCCTGACAGCCAGCAGTTCCAGATGCCAAAATGCAAGACCCATCTGTGCCAGCTGCAGGACATGGGGGTACTGGCCCCTCGGCCCGGTGGCCTGATCCCGACCGCTTCAGGGGCTCCTCACCTGGGTGCCTGGCCACTGGGGACGGCTGCCTGGGAGCACTTCCCAGAGCAGCTGCCCAGGGCCTTCTCTGGCTCTAGCTCGGGCCTTGGTCGGCTAACGAGCCTCACAGCGGCCCGGCAGTGCCACCCTTCGAAAACAAGGGTTCCCGAGGGCCACAGGTGCGGCCAAGGACGGAAGGTGGGTGGGCCAGGGCGGCAGGTGACGAGTGTCCCCGGGGACCCCACGCCAGTGCTCTCTGCCAACCCCTCGGCTGGGCCGGCGAGGCCCTGGAGAGAGACGAGGAGCGGCAGACACACTCTAGACGAGAGAGAAGGCGCGCAGAGAGCAGACGGGACAGACCAGGAGAGAAGCGGAGGGCTGAGCCGGTGAAGGGCGGCCCCAAGCCGCCCGGGAAGCGAATGGCCCTGGGGAAGCAGAGTCAGGGTTTTCATGGAGCCACGGCTGGATGTGGCAGCAGAGCGACTCACGGTGAGTTCACGCTGGAGACGGATGAGCTGCGAGAGACAGTACCTCGAGTTTGCTTTACAAAACTGCACATGCAAAAAACAAAACAGAACACAAGTGAGAAAACAGAGGAAGTCCTAGAGACACGAGACGCCATGGGCCGTGGGGCCGGGGCGAGCGGCAGGAACGCACCTGTCAGAAAGTGCACCAACTGTCCTCTAGGCAAAACAGCAGTTCAGGGGCAAAGCACAGCCGGCTTCTTTCCCACACGCACAGAGAAGTCAGACTGACCAAACGAGCGGACCCCCAGGTGGCTGGCCGACGAGTGCCAGCTTCCCCTGCAGCCCAGCCCTCCCCGCTGTGGAGGTGAGCTCCAGGCGAGCCCCACCCTGGCTCCTGAAGGGCCCGGATCAGAGACCCCCCCCTGCAGCCTGAGGAGGCCCCTCTCTGGCCTTCACAGGTGGGGAAGGGGCTCCTTACCTGAGGTGCTTCGCTGGGCAGCCCATCCCCTCCCTGCTCCCCAGAGGGCCGAGCCAGCCGCTTCCAGCTCCCTCTGACACCTTCCAGAGCAAATCAGGTTCACCCACTGACACCCACTTTCCCTCTGGGTATAATTCCAGCCATATCCAAAAACCATTCTGGAAGCTTTTCCACAACCAAGAGAGAGAAACTAAAGATCCCTTTAGAGTCATTTCTCCTCCCTTTTGCATCCCTGGGAGAGATCAAGCAAGTTCCCAGCTCCTCCTCCTCCAGGCCAAGAACTACGTGCACCTGCAAGGGGCGAGGAGGGGGAGGGGAAGAGGGCGAGGAGGGGAAGGAGGAGGAGGGGGAGGAGAGGCGAGGAGGGGGAAGAGGGGGGAGGAGGGGGAGGGGGAGAGAGGGAGGGGAAGAGGGAGGGGGAGGAGCTCGTCTGCTGTGGGCCCTGGGTGAGCAAGTGTGAGTACGTGGGTGTGAGAGAATACGAATGGGCGTGAGTGTGCAGAGTGCGAATGCAGAAGGGCATGTGCGGTGTGAGTGCTGTGAGTATACGTGTGAGTGTGAAGCAGTGAGAATGTGCAGGGGTCAGCATGACTGCAAATGTGTGTGAAGCTGAGTGTGAGTGTGAGCACGTAAGAAAGAGCACATGTGTGAGTGTGTTTGACTATTGTGTGTATGTAAGGAAGCACGTGCGGGTGTGAGTGTTGTGTGTCTGAATGAGTATTGTGTAACGTGCAGGGGTGAGTGTGTAAGAAAGTACTATGGGTAAGTATTAGTTCATGTGAGAGTCTGAGAGATACACGTGGGTGTGAGGCTGTGAATGGGCATGAGCAGGTGGGGTGACGACGCCTGGACAGGATCCGGTGTGAGTGCCAGGCGCTGGCACCTGGGCCGCGGGCAGCCTCAGGGCACACGGCCGAGCTCCCCATCAGAGGCGTCCTGGGGCGCCCCCGCCGCTGTCGAGCACAAGGACCCAGAGGTGCTCCCACTGTCGGCCACACCCGCGGAACATCTGTGCAGCCACTGCGCAAACCAAAAGGCGCATCCAGGGCAGGCCAGGGGCAGGTGGCCGTGCACCGTGGCGAGCAGGGGCGGGCCTGGAGCTGCCGCCTGACCAGCGTGATTTGCCAGGAGAGCAGAAAGTGGGATCGGAAGACGGGGTGGACGCGGCAGCTGGCGCTGTGCAGCAGCCTTTGCCCTGTGGCAGCTGAGGACGGGCCCAGAGCCGGGAGCTCAAAGCCGCACCCCCCCGCAGAGCCATGGGACCCGCGGCGACAAGCCTGGCTCTTGGGCGCTGGCCTGGGATGCCTCGAGGCGGAGTACCCCCTGCCCCCAGAACCCAGCCCAGGAAAAGAGGCCCTTGTCCCACTGGGGACCGCAGGGGGACGAGGCCGGCACGGGTTGGTCATGCGGGGCCCCTCGTGCCCACAGCAGCTACCCAGCAGGGGCGCAGGCAGCGCCCCAACCTCCTTCCAGCAGCTCAGCCCCCGCCCGCCAGCAGCCTCCGTCTGCACCCCTCAAAGCCTGGTGCTGTCGGCCTGGCCTGGGAACAGGGCGGGGCCTTTGCGGACACCCCAGAAACAGGTTTCTTCCTGGGACCACAGCAAGGTGGGGCTGACACACACACACTAGGCACGAGGCCCCAGACCCCAGCACGCCCCCCACGTGCCACCATGCACGGCCCTGGCACTGCTGAAGCGCGGGCAGCCAGCCGTAGGTGGAAAGGACAGGCAGGGCCCGCCGACACCCAGGCTGGAACGCGTGGCCCGGGCGGGTCCCTGCCTCCTGCCGCACCCCTCGGGGCAGCGCAGCCCTGGCCGAAGCCTCGCCCAGCGCCAAGACCCCTCACACCTGAGACGCCGCCCGCGCCAGGCCGGGCCGTCCTCGGGGTGGAGCCTGTCCCCCGTCCTTTGGCCTCTGTCCTGACAGAACCTCACAAAGGCGCTGCCCGGTGGGGGCCGCCAGGACGGGCGCCTCAGGCCCAGCCCACAGAGGACACCTCCGGAGAGCTGTGGACACAGACAGGCCTCCGCGCACGTCCCTGCTGCGGCCGCGCACCCAGGCAGCACAGCGCCGGCCTCGCTCCAGGGAGGCCTGCTTCCTGCCACCCCCTGGGGCCCCAGCTCCTGGGGAAGGCGGGGAGCCATCTGAAGAAGCCTCCAGAAGGGAGTCCTGCGGAGGGTCCGGGCTGGGATGGCGCAGTGGCCCCACTCCCCGCCCGGCCCAAGAGCCTTACGCAGCGATGGAGATGTTGGCGGCGGACATGGGGCTCACTTCCGCCACCTCCTTCGCCTTCTGCAGGGCGAGCTTCTGATTGGCCGCTTCCTCCATCTCCTCTTCGTCCTGTGTGGAGAAGCGAATGCCCTTGGTCACCGGCCCCGCGCCACGTTCCTCCCTGGGCCTCCGCCCCGGGCCCCTCTGCCCAGCGCTGGGTGCACACGGCTCCTCGGGGACCCGTTGCTCAGTGGCACCAGCTGGCTCGAGGGGCTGGAGGTGGACAGCTGCCCCCGCCAGCGTCTCCTGCCTCCTGGGAAACGGAACAAGACCCCGTGGCGCTCCACAGGGCCTGGCACGCCGGCACGCAGTCCCCACGCGTCCTGGAACCTGCACGCAGGGCCAGGACGGCCGAACACGGCACCTGCCAGCTGCCTCCCGTGTCCCACTGTCTGAACCAGACCCCGTGCCCAGGGCTTTTCCTCGAGCGATGGCATTTGTCCTTGTTGACAAGCCTCTGGGCAGGGGACATCTCCAATCACACAAGCGCGGCACCCCATGACGGGGGCCTGGCCCCTTTGGGAAGTCCTGATGCCAAGGAGAGCGTCCCGGCCCTTGGGGCGGTGGGCGCCGTCGCGGTCCAGGCTGACTGCAGAAACGGGCAGACCCGCGTGCTCGGAAGAGAGAGGCCCGCGCAAGGGGCAGGGCCGGACTCGCGGGCTCCGCCAAGGACCAGCTGGGGCGCCTGCACGTGGCGCCGTGCCTTGAGCGCCTGCCTCCAGGCTCTGGAACCTTCTCTCCCAGGGGCTGGGTCTTGGAGACTGCTGAACCACAAGGACTGCACCGTGGGCAACACGGGCAGGGCGCCTGCACGTGGGGCGCAATGGCATGCAGACACGCGCAGGGAAGGCACAGGAGTGCAGGCAGCCTGCACCGTGTGGGCCCAGTGTCAAGCTGTGGGCTGCTCTGCAGGCCGTGACACAGCGAGCGGCCGGCTGCGCAGTGCTCAGCACCATGGGGACAGTGGTCGCACAGTGAGCGGCCGTGTCCTCCGCAGGGGAGTCACAGAGGGAGGCATGTAAGCCTGTCTCCACTCAGCCCTGGACAAGGCGAGGAGTGGAGCCAGCGGGCTCCGCAGGGAAAGCAGGCACCACGCACAGCAAGGCTGGCCGCAGGTGTCCCCTCAGCGCCCAGGTGACCCAGGTGTCCCTCCACTGCCCCAGGATGACCACAGGTGTCCCCTCAGCGCCCAGGTGACCCAGGTGTCCCTCCACTGCCCTGCAATGACCACGGTGTCCCTTCACTGCCTGAGTGACCACCAACATCCTTGTTCCGCGTTTTAGGATCTTTAGACCTGGAATTTCACTGGAGACCCTAGCCGCGCCCCCGACGGCACACACCCCTCCCTCTCACGGCCACTGAACCAGGTCCCTGGCCCCCAGGCCCGAGGCAGGAGAGCTGGGCTCCTCCCTTTTGGGCTCCATCCAGATGGGGGCCCACAACCCCTCCAGCTGCCCACGCTCCACCCTGGACCCAGGCCAGTCCCCAGGCTCCCAGGCCACGTCCAGAGCAGTGTGGCCGCCGTCTGGCACATGAGCACCTACCTTGGTCAGCTCTTGGGCGTTGGCAAGGTTGTCCACCGCGATGGCCAGGAAGACGTTCAACAGCGTGTCTGGTTGGCCCCAGCTAAGGAAGGGGATTCTTCCCACTCCCCTCCCCAGCCGGTACGGGTGACAGGGCCTCCAGCCTCTGCCCTCAGCCCCCTGACCACTCAGACCCCCGCCACCCCTCGACCCACGCCAGCCCAGCCGCCAGACTCCTGGCCTCCGCTCACCACCAAGCTCTCTGCCCCCTCCCCTCCTTCCCCGCGTCCTGCCCCTGGCCCTTCCCTGCTGCCCCAAGCCAAGCTCTGACGCACAGCAGGCGTTGCTCTGGCGCCTCCCTGCCCCATGCCTCCCCACAGTGGCCCCTGCTCGCAGGCTGCAGGCCCCGTTGTCCTTTCCCCTCCTTTTCCAACCAGGAGTCCCAGGACCCCTCTATCCACGGTGGGGCAACAGCCCTGGCCTGAGAGTCTCCTGGGCGCTGGGGCGGAGACCACAGCCTGAGCCCACCTGCTTCCCAGGAGCCCTGAGGGAAGGCTGCTGCCAGCCCTGCCAGGCAGGGGCCCAGGGCCCGACCCTGACATGCAGCAGGGCCAGGCAGCGGCCTCCTCCCCACGCCGCCCTCTTGAGTCTCCAGGGGCCCTTGCGTGGAAAAGGCCTCCGTCGCACGGGCGCCCTCCTGCCGAGCTGCCCGACCCCGTCCCCGCAGCGCAGGGCCCGGTCTGGCTGTGCCCCAGCCCCGTTCCTGCCTGCCTGCCCTCCCTGCCCGGCCATCAGCTGCCCCTATGCTACCACCTCTCTGGGGCCCTCGGCCTCCGCGCAGCTGGCACCCGGTGCGTCACTACCGTGGGCTGTCCTGGGCGCAGCAGGTGCCGTGCAATCCTTGGCCTCCACCCATTCGATGCCCGTCGTGTTTCTTACCCCCGCTGGGAAGTGAAGACGTTAGGCTGGGTCTGCTGCCCCCTGGGGGGGCAGTCACCCCGTCTGAGAACGCTGTGCACCTGCAGCCCCTCTCCCCAGCCCAGGGGGCCCCGGCTGGGCTAGTGAGGACCCTTCCCGGGCGGGCTCCACCTCAGCCGAGGGCCAGCAGGGCCTATAGGACAGCCGCGCCAGGACCAGCCCTGGGGCCAAGCGCGTGGGTGGGGGGTGGCAGGGTCACTCAGGCAGGCAGGAACAGGAGAAAGAGCATGGCTGCGCCACAGATAGGCGACGGGAACAGGCGAGGCAGCAAGGACAGGCAAGGGGCCGGCAGCTCGATCCTGTCGTCCTCCCACATTCAGCCTTTACGTTTCTGTGCAGCAGTTTTTAAACCCAGACTCAGAAATTAACGAGTCAACCAAATGAGAGTTTAGACAAGGCAGCCCAGTGTCCCCGAGTCAGCCCGCTGGCCTCGCCACCCCATGCCCCACGTGCAACTGGCACCAGCTTCCTGGCTCACCTGCACACAGGCCCTGAGCCCCACCTGCCGGAGCGCGCCGGCCACCTGCTCTGCGGAGCCTCCCATGCTTTGTGCTTCCTAAGAGCCACTCTCTCTCCCAGACCCCGCGGTCCTTGAGCTCGGGCTCCACTCCCACCCTCCCGGAGGAAGCCGCACGGCCGTCGAGAGTCCGGTCTGGGCCACACGCTAACGCCTGGCACCCCAGCCCGGGAAGGATACAATTTCCAAACAGCGTCAGCACAATGAAGTAAAAGGACGAGAACATGCCCTTGCTGACTCCACCTTGAGACTCGATCCCATGGTACATCACCGCGTTCCAGTCCTCTCCAGTAAGGATCTGTGGGGCAGAGAGCACCACGGTGTGTGCCGGGGCCGCCCTCACCCGCCCACACACACACACGTGCAGGGCCAAGGACACGGCTGCACCCTGCAGCACACGGGCATGTCCAGGCTGC
Source organism: Dasypus novemcinctus (assembly GCF_030445035.2). Classification (NCBI taxonomy): domain Eukaryota; kingdom Metazoa; phylum Chordata; class Mammalia; order Cingulata; family Dasypodidae; genus Dasypus; species Dasypus novemcinctus. Next base: position 129,902,926 of record NC_080680.1, on the reverse strand, counting down.
TTCCAAGTCCTCCAGGGAGACTTCAGAAAGACGCGGGTCAGCTGGTGGAGACCGTCTAGGTGTTCGGCCAGGAAAGGGAGGCAACTCCAGGCAAGAGGTGAGCAGAGGCAGGAAGGAGCGGAGAGCAGAGGGAGGCAGCTCCAGGAAAGGGCGAGCAGGGCAGGGAGGAGCCGAGCCGTTGCCTAGCCCACTGCAGTGGCAGGGCTGGGAGGCGCTTCTTGGACGCCCAGAGCTGTCCTCGTTGCTGTTTAGTTGAGAGACTGAGGCTCAGAGACACCGAGGGGCCTGATGGTCTGGGTGGGGCGGCCGAAAGCAATCCTTGTAAACCCAGGCCTCTCTTTTCTATCTTTACTTTTGGAAAAATACGAGAGGATAAAATAAACACTCATATGTCCACCACCCAAAATGAACACTGTTCACATTGCATCGTGTTTGCATCAGGTTTTTTTAAAGGATGTAAAGGTAGCTGATGAGGCCGAAGTCCCTGCTCTTCTCCCAGCCCAGCTGCCTCGACTGCCCGCCCGGCAGCCCCCGTCACGGAGCCGGGTCCCTGGCTTTGAAGTTCTACAACATCCCACCCACGCACACGTCTGCAGACAATATTCAGCATGCGTGTTCTGAACACCGACAGAATGGGATCAATACACATATTCTGCAACTTGCTGTTTATATCTTGGTGGTTTATCCATTCTGATATGGATAAATCTATTTGTTAACCATTGCAATTTTCCTTCAACTGACTGAAGTGTCCTGACAGACACATCAGTGCTTTCCTGGTTTCTGCTTGTTGTCCATAGTGACTGCCCCAAATCCTCAGCAGCAGCAGCACAGGCTTTCCCTCCCCCGCTCGGGCCATCCCTGGTTTGCCATGCATTACCCCCAGTCTGACAAGGCGAAAGGGGAGCGCGGGGGCTGCTCCTTGCCCAGCAGCCTCAGGCCCCCGTTTCCAGGCCGCGAGTGCATGTGGGCGTCTTGTCTTCCCCTCACTTACTGGGAGGCTTCCTTGTGCATTCTTCTTTTTCTCTTCTTTATTTTCTTTTAAATGTTACATTCAAAAAATATGAGGTTCCCATATACTTCCCACCCTCCTCACCCCACTCCTCCCACATCAGCAAACTCTTCCATCATCGTGGCACATTCACTGCACCTGGTGAATACATGGACAGTGGTTTACCTTGTAGTCTACACTCTCCCCCAGTCCACCCAGTGGGCCACGGCAGGACACACAATGTCCAGCATCTGTCCCTGCAGCACCACCCAGGATAACTCCAAGTCCTGAAAATGCCCCCCATCATGTCTCTTCTTCCCTCTCCCTGCCCTCAGCAGCTACATTCTTGTGTACATGAATCCCTTATCCCTTCTATGGATTGGAAATTCTTCTAGTCTCCTGCTTGTTTTTAACTTATTTTGGTATTTTAAAGAAGTTTAATAAAATTTAGTCATCTTTTCCTTTATGATTCCTACTTTTGTGCCTGATTTAAGAACCCCCTTCCAATCCCAAGGTTATAAAGATAGTTTCCTCTATTTTCTTCTAATACCTTTACAGTTTTAATTTTCACATTTAGGTGTCTATTCCAGCTGGAGTTTCTTGTTTTTTCATGCATGCATGGAGACGAAGTAAGAACCTAATTTTCTTCTTTCCATATGGAAAGACAATTTTTCCAGACCCACTTTTTTAAATGCATCATCTTTCTCACATAAATTCCTCACTACATTTGGGCATGTTTCTGGGCTTTCTAGTCTGTTCTCTTGATATTTTTGTCTTTATATATTTCATACCATCTTCACTGCTGTAGCTTTAAAAAAAAAAGTCTTGATACATGCAGGGCAAATCCCCTTTCTTGTTCTTCTTTTTAGAGTTGTTTTGACAATTCCTGGACATCTACTCTTCTATAGGATCAATAAGCTGAATTCCAAGAGAGAACCTGTTGGGATTCAGACTTGCATCGCATTGAACTCAAAGCCTAAATCGGGGAGAACGGACACCCCTATCAATTCAAGGCTTCCCACACATAACATCTCTCTCCTCTCTCCACATCTTCAGTTCTAATTTTAGGTCCTTCTCTAATTATGCTATTATGCCCATGACAGTCACATAATTATTGTTAGATTTCTTCCTGGGTACCTTATAACATATTTTGTTGCTACTTTGAATGAGATCTTTCCTTTTTAATTGAATTTTCTGACTGAATGATGCTATGTAGAAAAGTTCTTGAATTTTGTATCGATGAATTCTCTTATTATTTCTAATAGATTCTCTTGGACTTTCTATGTAAATAATTAAATCACTTGCAAATAACAATTTTGTCTTTTTTTTAGCCCTTCTACTTCACGTCTTTTTCTTATCTTTTACCATTGACTTAGACTGTCTGAATACCAGGCATCCTTGTTTTTTCTTTAATGATAATGCTTCTGATATTTTACTATTATCTATGAAGCTTGCTATGGGTTTTCAAAATAATGGCTCTATTGATAGAATCCACATACCATACCATTCACCCTTTTAAAATATACAATTCAGTGGCTTTTACTATACCCACAATATATGCTATAGTTCTCAGTCAATTTTAGAACATTTTCATCACCCCCCCAAAAAAAGTTCACTTTAGCTATCACCCCACTTACTCTGGGTTTTTTGTGGATAATCTTTACCAGATTTTAAAGTCCTATTGAGTCTTAGCATGATAAGATGTTTTATTATGGTTTATGAAGGAAAGTTGAAATTTATCAATTTTTTTTTTTCTTTCTGCAGCTGTTATGATTGTTTTTCTCTTAACCTGTAAAGACTGGGAATTACACTGAGAAATTCTTGAATTACCAGGATAAACACTGTTTAGCTATGAGGGTTTGAGTTTTGGACCCGCCTCCCCGAGCAAACTCTTAAGAGCATCTGCTACATGTGAAGTGCTCAGCACCGCCAGCCAACAAAGGGTCGGAGACCCCGGCGGGCACACGCTCCCACAGGTCAGTCCGCACGCGCTCAGTCCGCTTCTGGCTTGGGATGGAGGCTGCACCAGCCTCGTAACGGGTTCCTTCCCTTCTCTGAGGCGTTAAGGTAGTTGTCATCTGTTCTTCAAAGGCTTGGTAAAAGAGGGGCACAAAGGCAGGTAGAGGGCTTGATTATTTAATGATTATATCCAAGATTTCACTTCTTGAACCAGTTTTGTCTTCTGTATTTTCAGTTTTCTGTTTCATTAATTTCTGTTCTTATACCATTATTTCCTGTCTTCAGTTTTTCTTTGATTTAATCTATTATTTTGTCTAGATTTTTTTTGTAAAGTCAGAAGCCTTCCTGAATTTATTTTTTTTATTCAACCCCCCACCCCCACCCCAAGATGCCTCCCTCATCTATCAGCTCATTGTCTGCTTGTCGTCTTTGGGAGGTCCCATGTGGGAGGTGGGTACCCAATTGCTGGAGCCATATCCGCGCCCTCTTTTTCCCTAGATTCTTGAGATTAGTACTTAAACTCATTTATTTTTAGTCTTCTTTTGTATTTTGATAATTACATTTAAGATTTAAAGTTCCCTCTAAGTATTACTTCAGCTTCATCTTGTAACTTTTGATGTTATTTGTTCAGTTTCAAATATTCTGTAATTTCCATTGTGATTTCCTCTTTACTCCAATATTTAGTTGTGCATCCTTCGGACTTCAAATATGTGGAAGATTTTAAATGACTTTTTATTAATGGTTTCTAATATAGTTAAATGATGTCAAGAATTTGTTCCGTAGGAGAGCAATTCTTTAATATTTGGAGAAATTTCTTTTGTGATCTAGTAAGTGGTCAGTTTCTTTGAATGTTCTATTGTCCCCAAATATTGAGTGTTCTATTTGCTATCTGTTGGGTGCAGAGTCCTATTTACATGAAGTGGTTCCTATTTATTATGTTCATCAGCTCTTTTACATCCTTCTAATCTTTTGCCTGCTTCATCCTTCAGTTTGAAAGATACATTTAAAATCTCTTATAAAATGGTGGACTTTTGATTTCTTCTTGTAATCCTGTCAATTTTTGATCAATGTATTTTGAGACTATGTTGTTAAGTCATATAAGGTCATTGTTGCACATCTGCTTGGTGACTTCCTTGCGTCATTATGTAATATGTGTCTTTATTCTCATTAAAATTTTTTACTTTAATTTCTATTTTGGCTGATATCAATATTTACTTAATTTACCATTTGTATTCCTTTCTTTTTAAATTATGTAATATTGTACACATTTAGAAAGTTACAATGTGTAATTTAACAATCCTCTGTATACCGGACACCCAGCTTAAGAAATAAGCATCGAAATGTGGTCAAAGTCTCTTGAACTGATGCGCCCCCTTCCACCAATCTCATTCCTCCCTCTCCTCAGCTGTCCAACAGAGTCCTGAATTTGAAGTTTACCATTTCCAGGCAAGTTTTTATACTTCTATTGCACACTGATTATAAACAATATACAATTTAGTTTTGTATGTTTTTCAATCATATTTATCTAGTATCATATTCTATGCATTATTACAAAACTTGCTTTTCTTTCCCAATGTCCTGTTGGAAACTCACACATGTTGACATATTTGGTTCTAGGTCATTCATTTTCCCTGCTGTTCAGGTAATAACACATTCTCCTTGTCCATCCCCCTGGTGCTGAGTAGTCAAGTGAATCCAGGTTTGCCACCACTTCTAACGCTGCCCTGATGGTCTGTGTATCTGAGCAAAAGCCTCTCCAGGGCCATGAAGGTGCATGCTCCAGAGGCCGGCACTCCCCACAGCAGCTCGACCGACCTCCAGCAACACAAGGAGCCTCCCTTCTCATCTTCTCCAACACTTGGCCTTGTTATAGTCCTCCATGCTGGCCAAACTTATGGGTAAGAAAGGGCATCTCATTGGTTTTAACTGGCATTTCCCTGATCCATCCACCAGCCCCATTTCTTCTCCTTTGGGTTATTTTTTGTATCCTTTGTCCTCTCCTTTTCTTTCGGATTTGTAGAAGTTTTTTATATACTCTGGATACTGATCCTTTGTTAGTTATTTGCTGACACTGGAAATACCTTTTCCTAGTCCATGGCTTGTTAATTTTCTTAGATATTTTATTGTAGTAAAAGATGTATGACAAAATTTACCATTTTAAACATTTTTTTGGTATACAATTCAATGACATTAAGCACATTCACCCTGTTGTGCAACCATTACCACTATCTATTTCCAGAACTTCTGCACCCTAAAACAGAAACTCGATACCCATTAAGCAATAACTACCCATCCCTGTCTAAACCCAGGACCCCAGCTGCTGGTAACCTCTAATCTACTTTCTGTCTCTATGAATTTGCCTATTCCAGATATTTCAAAAAGTGGAATTAAGCAATATTTATCCTTTTGTTCCTTGCTTATTTCACTTAGCATAATTTTTCAAGGTTCATCCATTTGTACTATGTATCATAACTTTATTCCTTGTTATGGCTGAATAATATTCTATTATATATTTTATATATAATATTCCATTATATATTCTATGTTATATGTTACATTTATATATGTTTTATATACACACACACCACATTTTGTTTATTCACTCATCTTTTGATGGAAATTTGGCTTGTTTCAATCTTGCAGCTAATGTGAATAATACTGCTATGAACTCTGGCATTCAAGTATCTGTTTATGTACATGTTTTCAGTTCTTTTGGGTATATACCTAGGAGTATAATTACCAGGTCATATGGTAATTCTATGTTTAACTTTTTGAGGAACCACCAAATGGTTTTCAACAGTGGTCGCACCATGTTACATGTTGCATAAGGGTTTCAATTTCTCCATATCTTTGCCAACACTTGTTCTTTTCTGTTTTTTGTTTTGTTGTTGTTGTTGAAATTAGCCAACAACTATAGTAGGTGTAAAGTGGTATCTAATTGTGGTTTTGTTTTCATTTCCCTAACGACTAATGATGGTGAGCATCTTTTCATGTGCTTATTGGTCATTTGTATATCTTATTTGAAGAAATGTCTATTCAAGGTCTTCACCATTTTTTACTTGTTTTTTCTTTTTGTTGTTGAATCATAGGAATTCTTTATATATCCTGGATATTAACTCTTTATCAGAGATATGACTTGCAAATATATTCTGTGGGTTTCCTTTTCACTCTCTTTATAGTGTACTCTGATGCGCAAAAATTTTAAATTTTGATAACATCAAATTCATCTATTCTTGTGTTGCCTTACTTTTGGCGTCATATTTAAGTAAACACTGCCAAATCCAAGGTCATATAGATTTGCTCCTATGTTTTCTTCTAAGAGTTTAATACTTTTATCTCTTAAATTTAGGTCTTTAATCCATTTTGAGTTCATATTTGTATATGGTGAGAGCTAGGGGTCCACATTCATTCTTTTACCTGTGGATATCCAGTTTTTCAAGCACCATTTGTTAAAAAGACTTGAATCGTATCTACACCCTTGTCAAAAACCAATCAACTATATATGTCATGGTTTCTTTCTGGGCTAACAAATGTATTATTCTCTTGGTCTGTCTATCCTAAGACAGTACCGCTGGATTTTGATTACTATAACTTCCTAGTTAGTTTTGAAATCAGGAAGCATGAGTCCTCCAACTTTCTTCTTTTTTTTCAAGATTGTTTTTAACTATTTAGAGTCCATTGAAATTTCATGTGAATTTTAGGATGTGTCTTTCTATTTCTGCAAAAAACGTCGTTGGGATTTTAGGGGAATTACATTAGATTTGTAAATCACTTTAGTTAGTTTTGACATCTCAATAATATTATGTCTTCCAATCCATGAACATGGGATATCTTTCCATTAAGTCTTCTTTAATTTCTTTCAACAATGTTTTGTAGTTGTGAACACACCTTGCATTCTTTGGTAAAGTTTATTCCTAGATATTTCACTCTTTTTGAAACTACTGTAAATTTTAGTAATCTAAAATTTTCTTTTTAGATTACTCATCACTAGTGTATAGAAATGCAACTGCTTTTATGTGTTGATGTATGTTGCAACTTAACCATTTATTAGCACTCATGCTTTCTGTGGAATATTTAATATTTAATATAATATCATGTCATCTACTAGAAGAATTAATTTTCCTTTTTCTTTACAATTTTGATGACTTTTAATTCCTTTTCTTGACTAACTTCTCTGACTAAAACTTCCAGAACTATGTAGAATAGAAGTGGCAAAAGCAGGCATCCTTGTCTAGTTCCTGATCTTAGGGGAAGGGCTTTGCATCATTCATCACTGCCTATGATGTTAGTTGTGGGTTCTTCATATATGACCTTTATCATGTTGAGAAAGTTCCCTTCTATTCCTAGTTTATTGAGTGTTTTAATCTTGAAAGGGTGTTGGATTTTGTTAAATGCCTTTTCTGCATCGATTGAGATGATAATACAGTTTTCTTCCTTCATTCTATTAATGTGGTGTTTATCACTGATTGAGTTCTGTACGTCTAACATTCTTGCATTCCTGGGATAAATTCCACTTGTTCATGGTGTATAATCCTTTTAATATGCTTCTATTTTTTTGTTTGTTAGTCTCTTATTAAGGATTTTTTCATTATAATCATAAGGAATATTGATCTGTAATTTTCTTCTTGTGTCTGTCTGGCTTTGGTATCAGGATAAAACTGGCTTCACAGAATGAGTTAGGAAGTGTTCCTTCATCCTCAATCTTTTGATAAGAGTTTGAGAATAACTGGTGTTAATTTATCTTTAAACGTTTGGTAGAATTCACCAGTGACTCCATGGTTTTGAGCGTTTCTTTGTTGGCAGGTTTTTTATTACAGATTCAATCTTCTTACTTGTTATAGATCTACTCATATTTTCTATTTCTTCTTGTGCCAGTTTTGGCAGTTTGCATGTTTCTAGGAATTTGTTTCATCTAGGTGATCCAATTTGTTGTTGTACAATTGTTCATAATAGTCTCTTATGAACCTTTTTTTCCAAGTTGGTAGTTAAGTCCTTACTTTCTTCTCTGATTTTAGTAATATGAATCTTCTTTTTTCTTAATCTAGCTAAAGCTTTGTCAATGGTCTTGATTTCTGCAAAAGAATCAACTTTTTGTTTTGTTGATATGCTCTATTGCTTTTCCATTCTATATAGCATGAATCGGTGTTCTATTATTAATTTCCTTCTGCTAGCTTTGGGTTTAGTTTGCTCTTCTTTTTCTAGTTCCTCAAGGTGTTCACTCAGGTTACTGAAGCTAAGTCTTTTTCTTTTATAACAAAGGCATTTACAACTATAAATTTCCCTTCTAGCACTGCTTTTGCTGCAGTCTATATGGATTGGTATGTTATGTTTTCATTTTCATTGGTCTCTAAGTATCTTCTAATCTCCTTTGTGATTTCTTCTTTGACCCATTGGTTGTCTAACAGTGTGTTATTTTTCACATATTTGTGAGTTTTCCAGTTACCCTTCTGTTATTGATATCTAGTATCATTCCATTCTGATCTGAGAAGATATTTTGTATGATTTCAATCTTTTTAGGTGTGTTAATTCATCATTTGTGGTCTAAAACTTAGGGTCTATCCTGGAGATTGTTCCATGTACACTTGAGAAGAATGTGTATTCTGCTGTTTTGGGGTGGAGTGTTTTGTATGTCTGTTAAGTCTGATGTGTTTATAGTGTTGTTCAATTCCACTATTTCCTTGTTGAACTTGATTGTTCTAGCCATTATTGAAAGTAAGAAATTGAATTCTGCAACTATTGTAGAAATATTTCTACCTTCAATTCTGCCAGTTTTTGCTTCATATATTTTGGGGTTTTGCTGTTAGACATATATAGATTTATAATTGTTATATCTTCTTTCTGGATAGACCTTTTTATCCATATAGAATACTCTTTTGTTTCATAAACTTTTTTAACTTAAGGTCTATTCTGACACTATAGCTACCCCAGCTCTCTTTGGTTAGTATTTGCATGAAATAACTTCCTCCCTTCTACTTTCTAATCCCTTTGTATCTCTGTGTTTAAAGTGTGTCTCTTGGATCATGGATATATGTGGATCATGGTTGTTTTTTTTTAATCTATTCCTACATTCTTTGACTTTTAATAGGAAAGTTTAGCTCATTTATATTTAAAGTAATTGCTGAAGCAGAAGAACTTACTTTGGCCATTCATTTGGCTTCTTGTTTTTAGTATGTCTTTTATGCTTTTTGTTCATCAATCCCACCATTACTGCTTTTTTTATTTAGTTGATTTTTGGGTAGTGTACCTTTTTTATTTCCTTCTTCTTTTTCTATATATATTTTTAATTATCTTCTTAGTGAAATAACAAAGTGTAATCTTATTTAAGTGTAATCTTGGGGATTACAATTAACATCTTAAATTGATAACAACCTAGTTCAACTAATACCAACTTACCTTTCCATAGTATAAAAATACTCTCCTCCTATGTATCGCTACCCTACCCCTTTTTTATAAATTTTTTTAAAACTTCATGTTAACACCTAGTACAATTCCAATTTTAAGGATAACTTGCACAAAAGAATAAAACACATTTGGTATAAAAATGTATCACTTTAACACCCTTTTCTCTTCACCTCCATCCTTATGAACTGTGCTCTATTCGAACATAGAAACATATAAAGACTAATGGCATAAATTAGTTTTTACCTACAGGAGTTTCAATTTATGTATCCAGGCATTCTAGAGGAACCAATGTTTTCAGACTGCTGAATTTAGTTTCGCAAAGAAGCAAAGCTTATTATAAAGGCATATTAAAAACCATTATCTTAAATTCTTTTTAGAGGCATGACTTTGATTTTTTTTTTTTTTTTGCAAACATTTATTTACAGTGTTATGTAACAGCTCTGGAGTACAGTACTTACAGTAGAATATACCTGTTGAATATAAAATACATTTTTAAAAATCTTCATCTTTGGAACTCTTTGAAGCCTATATTATAGAATGTCCATACTTGGAAAAAATAGTTGAGGAGTACAAATGCTTGCTTGCATATGTTGGCCACTGAAATAACCCAAGGCTAACTGAAATAACAGTCATAGCACACCAGGAGGACATAAATAATTTACTTACATTATTAAAATACAACCCATAAAATTTATAGTTCAAGATCTTATAGAATTGTCTATATAAATCCTTTAAGTGGTTACCTCAAAATGTATTGTTTCTTCTTTCTCTTTTCTTCTTCTTTTTTCATCCTGAAAGGAAATGACCAGCTTTGTTTGTGTGGACTACCTCTTCTTTTCATTGCAGCAGTGGACTGTGGTCAGTACCATTTTCCTTTTGATGCTTCTATCAATCCAACACATCGAGAACAGAACCATGCTATAGGGCAATCTTGGTTATCACATCCTACCAACTCACCATAGGATACTTGATTACAAATGCAATATCATGGTTCATTTGGGTCATAAGACCAATCAGTCTGACTGTTTGACTCAGATTCCAGTATGACCGTTGTCTGTTGAGAAATTTCTTGTATGATGGTTGATGATGAAGAACACAAAGATAAGGAAGAGGAGGAGGAAGATGATGAAGATTTGTTGTCATTTCTGCTCTACCACTCCATGAGTTGGCTGCTAATAAACTGTCATTCTGTGTTAATGTGATCACGAGTGCTGAAGATGATGACTAGCCAATTGTTTCCCTGGACATTGAAAATGCTTTTCCCAGCTGAAAGTCATTATTTTTAAATGCTTCATAACTGGCTTTTAAACTTGATGTTATTTGTCCCTCTATCATCTGAGTTGTAACTTGAACTGCTTGAGCTGCTGCCATGGTAACTGTCCCTGCCCCAGTTCCTGAAGATAATGAGCCAATATTATAGGATGCCAGAGGTTGGGAGGAGTTCACATTGTAAGCATGGTTGGAAGAGGCTGAGGAATTATTATTTTGGCATCCTAGTGTATTTTCCTTAGAGGCATCTGGTGTAAAGGTAGAAGGAAGAGATTCGGATTTAAACTTCTTTTCAGGAATGTGATATGTTTTCATATGGTGAGATGTTGGGTTATACTTCTTTTTTCCACTGGAGTATAAGAATGAGCATGGTGATTATTCACTGACTGTGAAGGTGTTATCTAATTCCAAAGATTGCCTCTCTAATATTTCTGTAATTTCCAGCATTATCAACTTCCAACTCCATTTTAAACGTAGCCAGCTCCTGACCTGGCTTTCTCAAGTGTCAATCTACAAAGTCATCTATCTGGTTTGCCAATTGTACCTTCTCATCTGCATCTTCCAAAGCTTTACAGTCATTTTTTTTGGTGGAATTCATTTGTTCTCCTCTCCACTCAGGTTTATTTTCCTTTGCTTTCATAAAGAATTCACTAACTCTTTGTTCCAGTTGATCCACTGCCATTCTGCTCCTGCATGTCCATCTTACACATTTCCATGAAGCAGTCTTACAGGTCCATTGGAAGGTGCTCGATCATCTCCAGATAGCTCTCTAAGGGGGAAGCAAATGTAGCTCAGTGGTTTGAGCACCTGCTTCCCATGTAGAAGGTCCCAGGTTAAACACCTGGCACCTCCTTTAAAAAAAAAAAAAAAGGAACAGATAGTCCTCTAGGTACACCATCGCAGCCCTTAGAGCTGGGGAAATGAGGAGGATCCAGTGTTTATCTGTGTCACTCATTGCCATTGGAGTTTTGTCCCTTTCAATATGGCACCTCTGCTAGGAGCACCCAGTTGGCTCTGCAAATTAATTAATTAAAAAATAAAATTTAAAAATCCTACCCCTTTTATATCATTATGGTAAAAGATTACATCTTTATACATTGTCTGCCCATAACACAGATTTATAATTAGTGTTTTACACATTTGCATTTTAAATTACATAGGAAAAAAGAGGAATTACAAACCAAAAGTACAATAATACTGGTTTTTATATTTACTGAAGAAGTTACCTATACCAGTGTTCTTAATTTCTTCATTTGGCTTTGAGTTTCTGTCTAGTGCCCTTTCCTTTCAATCTGGTAGCTTTCCTTTAGAATTTTGTAGGGCAGGTCTACAAATAAATTTCCTTAGCTTTTGTTTTTCTGGAAATGTCTTAATTTCTCCTTCATTCTTAAAGGATTGTTTTGCCAGATATAGAATTCTTGGTTGACCAATTTTTCTTTCAAGGCTTTAAATATGTCATCCCACTGCCTTCTGGCCTCCCTGATTTCTGATCAGAAATCAATTGCTAAACTTAAGGATTCCTTTTATGTCATAAGTTGCATCTCTCTTGCTGCTTTCAAGATTCTTTGCCTTTGGCTTTAAACAATTAGACTATAATGTATCTCATTGTGGATCTCTCTGAATTTATCCTATTTGGAGTTCACTGTGCTTCTTGGATGTGTATATTCATGTCTTCTGACTTTCTTCTCACACTCTCATGATTTGTATTTTGGTATGTTCAATGTATCCCATCGTTTTTTCAAGTCTGTTTATTTTTCTTCATTCTTTTTCATTCTGTTCCTCAGACTGGAAAATTTCAATTGCCTTATCTTCAAGTTTACTGGTTCTTTCTTATGCTTGCTCAAATTTGTTGCTGAACTCCTCTTTCATTTTTCATTTCAGCAGTTGCACTTTTTATATATGGAATTTCACTTGGTCCCTTTTTATAATTTCTATCTCTTCACTGATACTCCCTATTTGTATATACATCATTCTGACTTCCTTTAGTTCTTTGTCCATGCCTCCTCTTAGCTCACTGAGCATATTTAAAATAGTTGATTTGATATTTTTGATCAGTAATTCCAATGTTGGGCCTCCTGAGATATGATTTTTTTGTCAAATTATTTTTTCTCGTGAATGAGCCATAATTTCCTGTTTCTTTATATGCTTTGTAATTTAGGGTTAGCCATTTAATCTTTCTTAGGAATTGTAATTCACTCAGTGATTGAGCAGTGGTGGCTGATGGGAAGAAGTTACTTCTTCCTGTGTGGTCACAGGACCATGACTGACCAGAGGAATCTTTAATGGCAGACATGAGGAATCAAGAGGAAGGCATTCAGGGCAAAGCAGTAAGAATGGTGAGCTTAGGCCAGGCTGGCAAGAGCTTAGGGCATGGAATAGGAGATAGAAAGGCAAGTCCTGTAGTGTCAGGCACCTCAGAGGCTGGGGACATTAAGTGAAGCTCATGGTTTGGAGGACATGCAGCATTCCAGGCTTTCCCAAGAGTCACAGTGAATGAAACATGGTCTCCAACATGGCACACAAGGAGGGTGAGTAGGGCAGAAATGCACAGTGGTGCCACCATATTGGTGAGGTCAGTCATGGCAGTGTTTGCAGGGCAATATCCAACAAGGTCCCTGTTATTCAGAAAATGGGCCCATTGCCTTGACTTCCAAGGAGCATTTGTCTGAGCATGTTCTCCAGATACAAATGAGAACTGGGGTCCCACTGTTGCCTGAGACACTGAGGGGAGGAGTTTAAGGCTGTTTGTGTTTTTGCTATCAGAGGATAAAAGATAAGACTCCAGGTCCAAGATGCCAATAAAATAAACTGATTTCTTGACACCAAGTGTTTGCCAGACCATCTGGTCCCCAAGGAGCTAAACTCGCTCCATAGATGGCATTGTAGTGTCCAGCTTCCCTCCCAACTGGACCGAGGTTTAGAACTGGAGACCCACACATTGTAGACCTACATATGCTTATTTCCTATGTGGTCTCTTGTGTATCGAGGAAAGTTTTGTCTGAAATGTCGGCTCTCTGGGGTATGCTCAGGAACCAAGGAGAGGCTACCATCGACCAGGGAAGATGGGATGAGACCTGAGGGGCGAGGCATGTACAGAGAGCAAGGAGTCTTACCTGGAAGACAGTGAGGATGGCAGCAGGGAAGGTGTCGAAGTTGGTCGTTGGCGTTTCATCTTGAAAGTTGAACCTGAGGAAACCAAGAAGCCTTGGGAAGAGGCAGCCCCACCAGGAGCTTGTTGGAGGCTGCAACATGCTGCTTTGGGGATGTCCAGGAAGGGGAGACAGGTGGAGGAGGCCTGTGGCAGCACTGTCTCCTCAGCTCTGCTCCCAAGCAGTGTCCAGGCCACAGGCGCCCCTCCAGGGTCCCACTTACTGTCCCCCGAACAGCTGCATTCCCAGCAACGCGAAGACCACGATGAAGAGGAAGAGCAGGAAGAGGAGGCTGATGATGGACTTCATGGAGTTCAGCAGAGACACCACCAGGTTCCGCAAGGAGTTCCAGTACCTGCAGGGAGCAGGCAAGGCTGGCCTGAGTCCTGGGCAGCGTCCAGCAAGGAGAGACCAGCTCTGGACACAACCTGCGCACTCGCCCAGCCCTCTGCACTCAGCCTGTGGCTTCTGCGCCCTCTGAGCCCCGATGCTTTCACTAAGACCGAGGGCTAGAGTGTTTTCGGGATTCCAGACCCACCATCCTGGACTTCTGTAGCCAGGGGCCCCCTGGAGGCACAGCCACATGTCCAGCGCTCAGCCCCCCCACGTCCCTCTCAAACCTGCTCCTCCTCCTGTCCGCGCCTCAGCAGGGAACGGTCCCATCCATCGGGTTGCCAAAACCTGGACTTGGTCCCTGACCCAGCCCCCGTCCTCCCTCCCTCATAGACGTCTGTCACGAGCAGGCAAGAGGATAAGGAAATCAGCAGAACACAGGCCAAGCTGCTTCCTCCAGCAGGAGAGTCTGGCCGTGATCCAGCTCGGCTGAGCCAGGCCGTCGTGGCCTCCCTCACCACCGCCTCCCCTCCAGCCTGCCCACATATGCTAGTCTCATTCACGTCTAGATCCCCAGGACCTCCAACAGGGTCTGACTCGCAGGTACCTTGTGAAAATCTGCCGCTGTCCTGGCTGGCAAGACACTGCCTGCCCCAGCGACCCCAGTCCTGTGAGACTTTCCCAGGAGACCCAGGGGCACAGCTCCCAGGGACACGCCACAGGCCTCTGTGCCTCTGCAGGTGCCAGGCCCTCCCACGGAGTGCCCTTCCCTTCCTAAACGGCAGCTCCTGCTGCTCCCTGCGCATCACTGCATGTCCGAGGACAACACGAGCAGCCCCGGAACGGCTCGCCCTCTAAGGGCACACCCTTTGCAGGGCCCTGGACTGAACCAATGTGATACTACTCCTGATGCGACTCGCAGGCCAGGAAGCCGAGCTGCAGGCCCAACAGCACGAAGCCGTGCCTGACCCCTGCCCACTGCCCCGTGCTGCCCCTGGGCCCCCAGGACTTGGGCTGCTTCTTTTCTGGCCGACCTTCCTCAGGCGCAAAGCTCCACATGGGGTGTCCCTGCCCAGAGGCCACCTCTCCAGAGAATGAAACCAAAGTCGAATGAGACAGAGCGTGAGGATCTGCTCCTCTTTACTGGGGGGCCAGTGACGAGCCTCCTCAGGTGCTGGAGGGAAAAAGGGCCCGGACGACTCCTGGAGCGGAGCCTGTGCTGCACAGGACAAGGGTGCACTGGCCTCCCTGGCTCAGCCCGTCCTGGCACCCCTGGGCCCTGCATCTGCGCCTTTCTCCACAGAGCTGGCATCCGAGGGGCCCAGCGCAGGCCAGGAGGCAGAACAGGCAAGAGACTCCGGAAGAAGAGCTCGCCACCCGGCGGGGAGGGGGGCTGGCGCACCGCGACGCAAGTGCGGCCCACCCTGCCTCCTGGGGCCCTCGGCCAGGCACAGGCAGGTGCACTGACCTCACCAGGCCCCTCCCCCTGGTGTCCAGGGAAGGCGACACAAGGCCGGGGACACGCGTCCCCAGTGCTCTGTGCATGCTGGCAGACTTGAGTTCCCCCGTCGCCACAAAAGACCAGCCCGAGCCCTGTACCGACACCCGGGCCCCCCCCCACCCGGCGTCCTGAGCGCAGATTTAAAGTAGAGATGGTGAGCGCAGATTTAAAGTAGAGATGGTGAGCGCAGATTTAAAGTAGAGATGGTGAAAGACTGACGGGGAGGTGGGCGGAGCTCCAAGGGGCTCTCCATTCGCGAGGGGTGGGGGACAGGGGCGTAGGGCTGGGTGGGTCAGCGTCGGCTGCTCTGCTGCTCGGGTCCCACAGCTGCCGTGGCCCAGACTGCCACGGACGCTGCCTCAAAGGTCGGGGCGGGGCGGGGTGTCCTGCATTTCAGCTGCTTGAGGCACAGGAGCCTCAGAAACTCAGGGTGAGCTGAGCCCGGGCAGCTGGGTCAGCATGGCCAAGACTGGCCGATCCACTCCCCAGACTGCGGTGGAAGAGTTTTTCCTCTCCCCTCCTCCACTCCAGCCTCTGGCAGGGTGGGGGGCATATTTTAGCGCCAGCACCCTCACTAACTGCAGCCCACCAGTTCTATGCACAGCAGAGCGGCTCGTTTGCAGGCTTATCTGAAGACTCAAACAGGTAGGACTGAAAATGAGGTCACATCGCCGTCTCGAGACACAGCGCAGGAGGCGGCAGGCGGGGAAGGGGCGCTGGTGAGGTCAGTGGGCTCAGGGCCAGGTGGCGCCTCCGCAGACCTCCCCTCACAGAGGCAGGGGCTGCAGGGTAGGTGGGTACACTCGGGGCAGGATGGTGAAAATGCTTCCACCTGGGAACTTGCATTTCTCTGCATTTCTCTATTACTGATGAAGCAACGTCATGTTCTGAAGGGGGGGGGAGATGGGACTGGGGTTTCAGGAGAGGGATGGTCTGAAACAGTGGGGAGCAGCCGCCCGGGGAGCCCGGTGGAGGGAGCCGGGTGGACCGGCCTCGGCCTGTGCTGCTGCATCGCCATCTTTTCAAACTTAAACCAATTCCAGGCCAGCACCAGGAAGACCTGGGGACACTGTCAGGGAAAGGCGTGCGGCGGGCGGCCCCCGGCCCGCCCCGGCCTGACCCTCCTCCTGCCCCGGCCCACCCCAGCCCTCGTCCTGCCAACCCAGGCAACCCAGCCCCCCGCACCCCCAGCCTGCCCCCAACCCTCCTCCCGCCCTGGCCCGAACACCCCCCGCCCTGCTGCCCCCAAACCCCGGCCCGGCCTGACCCTCGTCCTGCCAGCCTGGCCCTCCTCGTCCCGCCCTGGCCCTCATCCCGCCAACCCGGCCCTCGTCCCATCCCGCCCCAGCCCTCGTCCCACCGTGGCCCCCAGCCTGGCCCTCCCCCACCACCGTCCCACCCAGCCCCAGCCCTCATCCCGCCAACCCAGCCCCTGGCCCACCCCAGCTCTCACTGGAGCAGACAGACCACGTACTTTGTGACCTTGAAGATTCTCAGCAGGCGGAGCGCCCGCAGCACGCTGATCCCAAAGGACGTGCCCGGCTTCATCGCAGCCCAGACAACTTCGAAGATGCTCCCCACGATGACCTGCAACGGAGGGCACGAGCCTGAGGGTGCTGCCCTGCGCCGCTGTGGTCTGCGAGCCTGCGGGGTGCACGCTGCGTCCTGCAGGTGCCGCTCCCTCCCGCAGCACACGCCTGCTCCTGCCATCTTCATATCTTTGGGACAGAACGTCCTCCATCTGCCCCACCCCAGACGGTGACAAGGACCCAGGACGTGGGGGAAGTTACACCTGGCGGTGTCCTGACAGACCTTCCCGGGGCCTGGTCTGAGCCTCACCTGTGCGACACCTCGGCCAGGGGGGCCGAGGCCTCCTTACACACCTCTGGGCAGGACAAGCCATTTCGCCCAGCGCTGACGCCCAGATGCCCAAGACGAGGTCTGCTTCCCTGAACCGCCCTCCCAGGCCACTGCCCCAAGTCACCGTGAACCGTCCTGACGCGTCCTCCTGCTGGCCAGGAGCCCGCACGCGGTCACCAGGAACAGATGACCTCTGGCTGTAGGGCTATGGCCACTGGCCTGGGAGGCCAGCAGGACATCTCGGACGCTCCCCGTGGTGACCTGTGGGCAAAGGCATGCCCCTCCTCCCTCAGTCCTCTGAGAAGGGCCACCTGGGTCAGCCCTGTTGGGTGGGACTCAAGGGGGCAGTCCTGGCACCCCCGCTGTCTGGACAGGACGCCTGAGGGACCCACACTGAACTCCCTGCCGGCCACTGCACTGGGGCACACACCGGGCTTGTGTCAGCAGGAGCGCCCATGTCCTGTCCTCTACTACGTCTCTGCAGCCGGTGTGGAGAGTGCAAGTGCCATAGACAACACACAAGAACAGATGGGTAATGTCAGCCAAGAAGGAAACTCCAAGAAAGAATCAAAAGGAAATGCTAGAGGGAAGCGGCTGTGGCTCAAGCAACTGGGCTCCCATCTACCATGTGGGAGGCCTTGGGTTCACTTCCCAGGGCCTCCTTGTGAAGGCAAGCTGGCCCGCGCCTGCAGAGAGCTGACAGGCCACACCCATGGAGAGCTGGTACGGCAAGATGACGCAACATCAGGAGACAAGCAGACACAGAAGAACACACAGCAAATGGACACAGAGAGCAGACAGTAAGCAAGCAGCAATGGGGGGCATAAATAAATAAAAAATAAATCTTAAAAAAAAAGGAAATGCTAGAAATCAAAGCCACTGAAAGGAATGAGGAATGCTTAGATGGGCTCATTAGCAGATGGGATACCATGGAGGAAAAATCAGAGACCTCAAAGAAATGTCAAAGAAACTTTACAAACTGAAACAGAAATCAGAAAAAGAGATGAAAACAATGTAACAGAATATCCCAAATCTGTGTGAAAATTACAGAAGGTACAACATATGCCTAAAGGGAGTCCTGGGATGCAGGGACAGAAAAAATATTTGAAGTAATAATGGCTGAGAATTTTCTAAAATTACTGAAAGACACCAAAACACAGATCTAGGACGCTCAGAGAACACCAACAGGATAAATACCCAAAGCCTAAACCTAGGTTTATTGCATTAAAACTGTGGGAAATCAATGACAAAGAGAATATTTTGAAAGGAGCCAAAGGGAGGAAAAAAACTTACCTATAGAGGAAAAATGGTAAGAATGTCATCACACTTCTCATCTAAACCATGTGCATTAGTCAGCCAAAGGGGTGCTGATGCAAAATATTAGAAATTGGTTGGTTTTTAGAAAGGGTATTTATTTGGGGTAGACGCTTACAGATACCAGGCCGTAAAGCATAAGTTACTTCCCTCACCAAAGTCTATTTCCACGTGTTGGAGCAATATGGTTGCTGACGTCTGGGAGGACTCAGGCTTCCTGGGTTCCTCTGGGCTCAGCTCCTCTGTTTCCTCCACAAGGTCAGCTGTAGACTATCAGGCGAACAGCTCTGTCTCTTCCCCAGAACCCCAGCTTAAGGCTTCAGCATCAAACTCCAACATCAAAACTCCAACATTAAAAACCCTCAACTCTGTCCTTTGACATGCCTTTTATCATACCTAATGATATGGCACAATCAAAGCCCAATAATAACTCAATCATGCCCAGGTAGAGACCAGATTACAAACACAATCCAACATCTATTTTTGGAATTCATAACCATATCAAAGTGCTACACCATGCAAGCAAGAACCGAGTGGAATGAAATATTTAAAGTGTTAAAAGAAAAACCCACCAATCTAGAACTCTATACCCAGTGAAATTATCTTCAAAAGTGAAAGAGAAATAAAGACTTTCCCAGGGAAACAAAAATTAAGGGAATTTTTTTTTTTACTAGAAGACCTGCCTTGCAAGAGATGTTAAGTTCCTGAGTGAAAAGGAAAGTTATATGGATCAGAAACTTGGATCTATAAAAGGAAAAGCTAGGCATTCAAGAAGGAATAAATGGAAATAAAATGAAATACCTTTTAATAATTTTTTCGTTTTTTAATTGTGGTAAAACATACATTTAAAAAAGCATTTTACCAGAGAACCAGCAAGATGGCAGCAGAGTAAGGAGCTCCTAGAGTCAGCTCCTGCTACAGGGCAGTTAGTAAACACCCAGGGTTCTCTGGAGCTAGCTGAAACACCTGTTTGGGGGCTCCAGGAGGCCAGAAGAGCGTCCTGCAACATACTTAAAGGAAGGGAAGGAGGAGACTGCCCATCTGCAGAGAAGATTTGTAAGTAGAGCGCTCCATGCCATGGAGGACAGTGCCCATCCTCCAGTGGAGGAACAAGCCACCTCAGGAGCTGTTCCACAACTGGAATTGAAAGCTCCAATTTCATCTACTAATGAGTAAATTCAGCAGGCTAAAGTATAATCCTGAGAACAGCTAAAGTTTGAGCCTGTCTAAGCCAGAAAGAGGCTGGTAGCCACCCTCTTAATTCCATGCCTGGCATGAAGAGAAGCAAGGCAGACTGAAAATCACAGTGCTGGTGGGGTTTCTTTCAATCTACGTCAGATTGCAGCTCTAGCCAAGGCCCCAGTGCCACCTCAAGCAGGGAGGAAGCTTGGGGGACCTGTGCCAGCCTCTCTGGGAAATTACCAGCCAATCTGCAGAGGCTGGCAATTATCCCACTCTGGTGGCATGAGCCACCCCAGGGGCTATTCTGTGGCTGGAACTGGAAGCTCCATTTCCCAAAAGCAGGGGAGGAGGAGATGCTTGGCTGGGGTGTGAATCAGTCCAAGTTGGAAAGAGGTCGGTGGCCGCCATTTTGACTCCACCTCCAGCCTGAGGGGAAGCCGGGCTGACCGAAAATCACAGTGATGGTAGGAACTGGTTTCTTTCACCCAGATCGGCTTGCAGCCCTAGCCTAGGCTTCAGCCCCACCTTTGGCAGGCAGGAGGCTGAGGAGCCCTGCACCAGCCTATCCAGGTAACTGCAGGTACCTTTGGCTGGCACAGACTGAAAGTCAGACGTCTACTGGGGTAACTGCGATCATCTTGGACCAGAAACTGCATAGACTGCTATCCCCACCCCAGGGAGGGGAGAAAAGGGCATGAAGCTTCATTAGTCTCTCTGGGCAGCTACAGTCTAGGCTTGCACAACTTAGATTATTCCACACAGCTCTGGCTCTGTCCCTACTCCTGGCAAAGGAGAAAGTTGGAAGAAGCTTCATTGATCCCTGGGGCAATGAGGGCAGCTTGAGCCTCCACAGCTTACAGCACCAACTACATGCTTGGCTCCTACTGCACAACCAGCAAGGGAGAAAGGGCAGGAAGCCCTAAACTAAAGAGAAAAACTGCACCCAAAATAAGTACTCTAGTAAACCAGGTGCCAAGACACCAACAAAAAATCACAATCCACATCAAGAAACAGGAAGCTATGGCCCAGTTAAAGGAACAAGATAAGCCTCCAGATGGCATAAAGGATTTGAGACAAATAATCATAGATGTTCAAAGAAATCTCCTTAATAAATTCAATGAGGTAGCTAAAGACATTAAGGATATTAAGAAGACACTGCATGAGCACA